>NW_028278611.1:0-254102 GCF_059751315.1 Micrasema longulum
TCGGTGAGTGTAATAGTGTGACATTGATTTTTGTACCTGGACAATCAAACATCGACGGTTACATGGCAGTTAATAAATTGGTAATGCTGGGAGCTGAGACAGCCCCAATAGGCCCAGAACCCTACTGTGGGTTGCCAAAATGTGCTCCTCGTAACGAACTTAGGTCATGGGTCATGGACCAGGAAATAGAGTGTAATGATTTGTCAAAAAGTGCTTGGTCAGCACCACACAAAGGAACTGATAAAAGGATATTCGTAATGGTTTGCTTTTGGCCTCAAAAAGCTCAGCTGAAATCAAGTGATCACTAGAACCCACTTGCCCTTACAGGGCTCTGCAGATTAAAAAAACACCTTGCTTGTACAAAACCCCCCCTTGAACCGGTAACAGTTTCACAGAAATCTTTAATATTTCATTTTTAATAACTATTTAGTTATCCAAGAGACTTGGCCTTCAAAGAATTCAGAGTGCCTAATATTATTTAACATCATATATAAAGAGCGGCGTAGTTACACACTTAAATAAAGACAAATACCTAACCGTCAACCACAACCATAATACAAGATACTCCAATTCAGATCTAATACTAAGAGAAGGAGTCAACACTGTTCTGGCATCGAGACAATAATGTTACGTTGGCAAAAAGGTCTATAATTTTATGCATGAATTATGGAAAATCGGAAGTTTTGTCATGTTGAAGAAAGTGTTGACATCGTGACAATAGTCATAGAAATTCTGAGAGATTGATGCATGCCGCAGATTTAAGTTTCTTACTGGATGGTGAAAATAAAATATTTAAAAAAAAAACAAATAGTAAACATGATGTTTTGCATACATATTTTATGAATGTATATACTCGTAGGTGTATACGCATATATATATATATATATATATATATGTGTATGTGTGTCTAAATATATGTGAATATGTGTATACTATTAAGTTCATTTTCTATTTGTCTTGTTCTGTTTTTTAAGTATATTAACTTGTAAATTATTATCATGCATTAAAATGTAAATATTTAGCTTAGAACGGGGTATGTATATTTGTTAGCTGAGCAAAGTTTTTAAAAAACAAGAGAATTTAAGAATGAAATTTATAAATAAATAAAAATTAATTGCTGTAGTAAATATGTAAATATGTAACCGTAAAAAAAATTAACCTTTCCGAAACTTTTAGATGTAGGTTCTGTAGTGCAGATGAGAAAACACCTATACACATTTTTTCTCATGTATCTCTATAATAATGTATAAACTTGTATGTATGTATGTGTGTATGTTTTCATATGTAAATTTATTAAATATTTTTTTATGTACCCTATACCTATGTTGGTTCATTTCCTGATTTTTCCTCATTATTGTATCTTTTAGCTTTTCTTATGTTATCTTTAATTTTAACTCAATTTACATACGTATGTTTCACTGCTGCACTTGAATGTAATTTTTAATATATGTAAAAGCCCGTAGGGCGTGTAAATTAATAAGTAAATAAATAAATAAATAAATAAATAAATAAATAAATAAATAAATAAATAAATAAATAAATAAATAAATAAATAAATAAATAAATAAATATGCGAATGTGATGCTTTTCATATAAAAAAAAGCCTCTTCTTCGGATTCACTGGTTAAACCTGAGGATTTTAAAGAACTCACCCCCTACCTAATAGCCCGAGACTTAACGGATTTGGAATTGGAAGGGGAGATTTAAAAAAATGAGAACTCTCGCCTTTCACACAATAGCCAGGCCCTTTAAAGACCTGGGCTTGGAGGCCGAAAACTATTCACGAGGATCTATCACGGTAGATCTTTACAGATCATAGTGACGTCAAGAGCGTGTATAGCACTTACTTTTACACCTAAGAATAAGAATAAGTATAGTGATGTGCCAATTTATCCTGTCTCTGTTTCTTAAAACTTTAATCCTGGGTGTGCGTGAAATTTAATATATATGTATTTTGTCACGTACCAACCGAAAACAAAAAGCAGCAAGTTCATTATTTACTTACTGGCGTCCTTTAGTATACCTCTATTTTTTTGCTTATTTTGATAGTCAGCACTACATAAAAAAGTTTTTGTAGCTGGACAGCTAGCTTCTGGCTGGTTTGGTTGTTTTTGAGCAAATTTTCATTGACCTTCTTAATGATATTTTAAGAATGTTTTAAAAATATTTTTTTTAAATGTGTATTTTAAGATAATTATACTCCGTCAATTCATTATCAGTTTGAGAGTCAGTGATTGTTATAAATTAACACTTATACCCGTAGGCAGAGACAAAACTTATGGTGAGGAAAGTATATTCCAGTCTCAAATGCGGAGAATAACCCGAAGGTGAAGACAATAGAATGTACTTTCCTCACCTTAAGTTTTGTCTCTGCAGACGGGTATTAATCGTTTCCAATGTCATAAAGAGTTTTTTTTTTAAAGTATCATAAAATTTGTAAGAATTACTTCATTATGTACATTTAGCAGATTTAACACAAAATAATATATGATGAATTTTGGTCTGAAAGAGTTAACCTTATTTAATTACTTTTACGGCTTATACGAATATGCTGCCCCACTGAATAAAGATTTTTTAAATAAAATAATTTATTGAATACATATCTTTATTAAAGAATGAATATTCGAATTTCAGTTCTTACTTTAAATTTGTTCAATTTCTCTCCTTTATATTTTTATTAGATTGTACATATTGCTAGATTACCATAGATATGGAGAAGTATTTTAGCACCCTATGTACCACAGGTTATAACTTTAGAAATGATGATGATATCAAATAACAGGCTAACGATTTAATCCAATAAAGGGTTCTACTTAAGGCCGCACTGTGACATGCTGCTTCCGTTTGATGTAAATGAAAGGCTTAAAGCTAGAAACCACGTTTCTGGATAACGAGATAGTAGGAGGCGTGGGCTCATTCTGAGCAGTTTGTTTCTAAGAGGAATTGAAATCTTTTTGATAGAATCATTCCTGATTAGTTCTCTGTACCTTTACATAACGTTTCCGCGTCTCAAGAGGAAATTCGGTGACCTTTAAATTCGATGAATAGATATTTGAACACAGTTTTTCTGTCACTGTCTCGCAGATTTCGCAGTCTGAAAGACAACTTCACGTCGGACTGATTATGGAAAACCAAAATCGACGATTCGTTGTTCCGTTTTCCACACCCTAAAACTGATCCAATGAGAAAGTTCTATGTCTTTTTTTATTTTTTTGTATATTTTTTTATTTGTCGAAAGACTATTAAACTAATCTAAAGAATTCTTTTTTTTTCATATCGTATTATTAGCGCTATGACTTTTTAAAGTTTTGTATTTCTGAAATAACTCCGCGTGTGACGTCAGAGGTTGTTCCCTGTTCGTTCCTCCCATTGGTTTATTTACGGTAAGCCAACTGGATATCCTTTTCAACTCTCGCATCATTGGTTGGTTCAAATGTACCAGTGACGTCAATCAAAGAAGTGCGTTTTAATTAAAATATTTTTTATTATTTTTTTCGTACATTTTCAAAAAACTTTGCTGTACAATTTAATGATTTAATTTTTACCGCGCGCTAAAAAACCTTTTTTGTATCCAATTTCCCGTAGGGCTTAAGTTCCTCACTATCTTTTTTCTACAGAACATCAGAATAAAATTTTCCTAGTCTGTACCTTTTCCGTTTTTCAATATTAGTCATTATGTCATAGACGGAAAATAATACTTGGAGCATTTACGGGTTTTTGGATGGGCCTAACGCCCATAAAAAACTATTTATAAAATAGAAAACAAAACAACAGAGGCGTGTTTACGGTAAATATCTATAGTTCGTAAAAAAACATTGCTGTTATGCCTAATCCAGAGAGAAAATACGGGGGTGAGTTTGTACAAAGAAAAAACAGACAACATGCATAAATTCATAAATTTTGTTATCATTTACTCTACTCTAATACTACTCTGTATTCATTTCAATACCTAGTATATTTTTTAATGGTTTTTTAAATTTCATATTTATGTCTTATCTCTGATCCTTCACCCTTGTTTTAACATATGCACCATACCAATGTTCATTGTTTGTTTTTTTTAGACATTAATACTTAAATTATTTATATTTTCTTGTTTATTTTATATGTGCATCATTTAAATGTTCTACAATATTTTTCCAAAGTTAATATACAATAGTATTATCTTTTGCTATTTCTTGTTATGTGTTTCTGGCAATAAATTTAACCACATTTGAATAAAGTTTGCCATGAGAAATGTTCCTCGGGGTTTCGCGATCTGGCCTTGAAATAAGTCTATATTACAACATCACATCAAAATAAAATTTTGGTCAAGGAAAAAAGAAATTAAGACATTTACAAGACTGCGACTGGTATAAGTAATTTCTTTACACACTACGAATTCCCCGTTCTATCTTTATTTTAACATCTGTATTTTTTTCTTTCTCGACGTCGTGGTTTAATGCTCAGCTCGTTTACCTACCATGCTAGAGGTCTCGAGTTTGATTCCCAACATGGTTGATTTGAAATATCAATTTAAAAGGGTGTTTTTACACGTGAATATTTTATGGTCCCTGGAACGGTATCTGAAACGTACGACTAAGCATCTCAACAAACTCCATTGAAGGTAAAATCTAGTACTAAAATGATCCTTTTTATTTTATTGTATGTATATTTTTTTATTTTTTGTTTATTTACATTGTGTTAGATTGATGACACAAACGCGACCCAATTATATAGCTAAAAAATCTAGAGCGTCGTCTGAACAAAGCAACTTTTCTGTTTAACACCATGCATTATATTGTGCAAGACCAACTTATTAAATTTAAGGAATTTACGTTTAATAACAAAATCGTATAACAAATCTAGTTCAACCTTTTAAAGTGCATCAACTTTATCCCTGCCATAAAGACGTAAAAAACAAAATAACACGGCCTTCGTGTAAAAGGACCACAAGGCGTGATATTTTTACTTACGCACCCATATATACGCACCCTCTTACAATTACTCTCATGCGCACATACTCACACATTCACAAACACACACATGAATATAAACGTTGCATACATAGAAATTAACAACTTTTAAAATCAATATTACATGATTGGATTTATTTGATTGGTATTGTTAATAAATTTCTACTTATTTTGTTATCAAATAGTTGGAAAAATCCCAGATAAAATAAAGAAATAACACAATTATGTTCAGTTCTCACTGTCTTGTTTTACATTTACCGTGTAATAATTACGCATCGAACATCAACATCGTTTTTTTAAGTCATCTCCAACTGGTGTAAGAGCTCCCCTCACAACAACCAACAAAACGCACAATACGAGGAGTCTATTATTACATTATAGCTTAATCCTTATTTGTTACTTACGACTAAAGTTACATAATTAAATATGTTGACTTTAACGTCTTACTCGTTCATCTTAAGCAAAAAATAATTTTGCAGTATGTAAATGAATGCTTTTTTTTTAAATAGATGAAAGAACACATATATGGTGAACTCTCTAAAAAAGCCACATTAAAAATAGCACGCTTGCAGTTAAGGGTCAGGAAATACAAACGTCTTAAAAAAAAACGTCTTAAAAAAAAACTGCTACGTTTTCGAGAAAAGGCGCACAATCGGTTGTTATATCTTACTCTTTTAAGCCAACCAATGTATCAGTTTTGACGAAATCGTAACATTTAATTATCATGTTTAACAAACTTGTTTTGGTACAATTGGTCAAAACATTTTTTTATAAACGTACATGTTTATTAATTTGTTTATTATTCAATGAAATTGCTTTACAAAATTTGTTTTTCCACATTTTTTCATTTCATTACTCTCAATCCCCCTTTACATCCCGAGCCATATCTGACTTGAAGTATAAAAACGAATATTTATTCTTTTCTCTTTTCTCAGGAAAACTATCGCGTAAGCATTTTATAAGTGCGTGAATTGTCAAATTTACTTTGGGTTTTAAATATATCCAAGGCTATATATGGCCCGATTCACATTTTTTTGTTGTTTTTTTACAATAAACAAAAGTGATAAAACAGAGTATTTAAAAAATAAAGCATTATTACATAGCAATGAAATACATAGTAATAGTAAAAATATTAAACAAAAAAATCCCACAAAGGCATGGCCTGTTCGTGGGTATACAAGAAAATGTTAATAAATTTTTGCTCCTATAATAAATAATGGACAGTTATAATTTTTGTGTAACATAAGAAAGAAAATGTAAAATATTCTGTTAAAGATTATTTGTAATTTTTTTTATAGTAATGAAAAAAGGAAATAAAAAATATTTTTAAAAAAACACAAAATCATAAAGAAATCATAGAAAAAAAGAGTATATATTTTCAGTTTGAATCTAGGATAGTGCATGTTTTTTAAAAGAAGGAAAAATTTTAAAGTATATATCTATATGCTTATTTTTCCTAGATCATCCTAAGTCTCCTCCACAACAATTTTTTTTTTAAACTGAAAAAAACACCTACTCGTGGCTTATCGCTTACCCTTTAAGACTAAATGTTGGGTCCCTTTCAATAAACATGGGTGTTTAATGTGGAAATAAAAAAAAACATAAGGCTTTAAAATGTGTTTTTGCTGTCTAAACTTTCATTTAACTGTTTCATTTTTACACTATATTTACGCCCTTTTTTTTAAACATGCCATGTTTATTAATAACGTTTTCATTACAAGTACACGTTATTTATAATTTACTGCGGTTAAAATCTGGTAAATTTATTTAGTGTCGTGCAACGTTTTGCACTTTACTCGATTCAGTCTACTTTAATTAATGAATTTAAATGTTAATTTTAAACGCATGCAATTTCTGTATTCAAAACCCAAATGAACACTTGCGGTCACATTGCCTCACTCATTTAGTTCAGTAATGAGCGTAACAATTATATTAGCAAGTTTGGAGTGAATAATAATTAGACGATACACTTTAATTAAGTAGAGATAAATTAGTTAAATCCGCAAAAATTCCGGCATGAATAAAGAGTATATTCGTGCTAAAACTTAAATTTAATTTTTAAAAATATTTGAAAAATTTGCTGGTCTGTCTCTAAACCGTATTGTTTTTATGTTATTATATCATTGTCGGCTGTTTGTTTCTATAAAAAAAAAAAAATAATAATAAATAAAACATATCGTTTTGCAACAAAACAAGCTAGGAGGTCCAATCACAGTAGTGAATTATGAAACAGAACTCCCAGGCTTGAGAAAAAACACATAAAATTTGTGTGTCCTCACCGGGAATCGAACCCGGAACTTTCCGTGCGTGAGGCAAGCGTCTTAACCACTACGCCACGGATCCTGCCGTTTACATTTATCTGTTAGAAATAAAATATGACTTTTAATAAGAATTAAAAAAAAAAAATTAAGAGTTCTCTCTTATTAAATTAAAATACTTAGGCTATAAATATATTTTTTTAGCCAGGTTTATAACTCATAAAAGTACTAACATTCCTACAAAATACAGACATGGGGTGGTAAAAATAATTTAACAGTTATCCTTTAGAAACAGCTTCAATAGTTTCACAAAAATAAATTAAATTGTTACTCTGACTAAAAACTAGTCAGTAACTTACGAATTATAATTTAAATTCACGAATTACGATTCTGCAGAACTGTTAAATTGAATTTGTGAATTAATAATATCCTGACTAGTATTTCGTTACAGAAACACATTTTTTTAACTGTTTGAGTAACTACTTTTACCAGATTTTTTAAACAGTAACTGTAACTGCTACTTCTTTTAAATAACCAAAACGCCCATCTAGTACGGATAGTCATCTGTTCATAAGACCAAAAGTCTTCGACAGCTTGCGCAGTAGTTTAAGGGGAAAAAAAACAAATATCTAATAAAAACTAGAAAAATGAATTAAAACCTATCGGAGTCACATCGTTTTACGCCGACTATGATAATATATAAAAAGGATATAAAAAAATTACAATAAGTGAAAAGTTTCTGATTTTTTTTTTTTTTACATAAACAAATTATTTTTATAATTAAAACATAAATACTTTATTATTTGTGACGGATTACAATACGTTCCAATAGATTTTGAATATATATGGAAGTTGTAAATAATCAGAAAATATTGAAAATTGCTTGAATTGAATGTCTGTAATATTTTTATAACATGGCTAAATCTTACAAATGAATATCCCAAAAAGGTTTATTTCATTCTGCTAATCGAATCCTTTCCTTTTCGCAGGGACATATTGGTCCTCAAGGGCCCCATGGAGTCAAAGGTGAACGGGGACCTTCTGGCATGGATGGATTGCCAGGACTGCCTGGTGCAAATGGAAAACCGGCTGATAAGGGAGAGAAGGGTAATTTATTAACTCCTACCTAAGAAACTCATTATCTTTTATTTAAAACACGACAGAGGATTGGGGCCTCGTTTGTATGGGTATTATTTCATTTTGAAAGGGCTTAAGATAGACGCACTGATCCACAAATTAAATATATTAAGTATTACGGAGAATTATTAGAGATTTATCATTTTCAATCCAATAATATTCCTACCACTGTGCATCAATCCAATGGGATTTTGTTATTTTCCAAAGTGATCAAATTAATTTTGCTTTATTTTATAAATAAAAAAGCCTGGCAAATGGTTTTATCCGATAATTTGAACCATCTGCGTATGTATGTAGGTACTGCAATTATTCATGAACTCTCTGGGAATATGATATAAAAATGTGAGTATTATCTTATTAAACCCGGCGTCAACGAACCTGGGTGTGAGACGCCCGGCACATTTTTAAACGCTCACTTTACTATTAAAATTGATAGCGTCCCATTTCCTCCCATTCAGTAGCTAGAATAAAAAGATTGACGTATCGATAGCTTGCTTTGTTTTAGTAGTGCCTTGCGTGTGGGCTTAGATAGGTGGGTTCAAAATGCGTGCAGGTGAATTTCACTTTAGTTTACAATATGTGTAACATTTTTCTAGGCATATGCAATACTGCAAATTTTGTAATTTTTTTTAAATTGTATCTGCGTATATTCTCTCTAAAAAAATGTGTTTTTATTTCGATTTTTTAAAGTAGTTTTTCGAAGATAACTATTATTATTTTGGATGTTTGTAGCACTAGCTTTGTAGTTCATTGTAATATTTTAAAGGAATAAATAAAATTACTTTGTTTTATGAACCACTTATTTACTATCACAACCGACTAGTTTTGGCAACTCACGTTGCCCTCTTTAGGTTGATATAATGACTAATTATATAACCCTGAAAAGAACAACGTGAGTTGCCGAAACTAGTCGGTTGTGATAATAAATAAGTGGTTCATAAAACAAAGTAATTTTATTTATTCCTTTAAAATAGAGATATTATTGTTTATTTTTACATGGCTGCTCAATTAATGTAATGTTGAATCAAAAATAAAATAAAATATTTAAAATATATCTTCTAAAGACCAAAGCTGTATTACATTTTATTCCTGGAAGAAATGAAAAAATATAGAAAAATAAAAAGATCAATAATGTATCAGTTAATACGTTCATTGACCCCTGCGTCGGGTTAACAAATAAATACCATTTTTTTGCGGGCGAAAATATATTTTATCGAATGCTTATTCACGAAATTATTCAAATCCAATTTGGCGTACCTAGATATTTAATGTTGTGTACCTTTTATTTAATGTAGACCCTTTTCTGTTAAATAAATATTTTCAAAATACTGTTTTTTTAAAGGTGAATCTGGAACAGTTGGAAAACCAGGACCTCCAGGTCCTCCCGGCCCCATAACAGGAGGGTTTAGTGGAGACGATGGGGAATTCCTCGGATCAGGATTTGGTTCTGCTGTATCAGGTACGAAGATAAACTTTTTTTTTACTTGCAGCATGACATGCGTCAAACTTTACATGTTCATTAATAATATCGTTTCCGATTATTATTAACTTACATAATGGGAAAAAAAACACGGGTTAGAAATTTTAGAAGCACTTTCATTCTGATATCTCAAATTAGTCAAAAAAAATCTCATGATATTGAACAAAGTAATTAGTCAATAATATGAATAGTTTATTCAATTATGAGTTCTGCCTATGTTGAAGTCTCCTCGTCAAAAACATGTACAAGTACAATCTTAATTACGAATATTTTATAGTTAATAAAATCTCTCAGATAATTTAAAACATTAACTAAGGAAACCTATGGATATTTAAAAAGTTTATTGAATAGTAAGTTAATGGCATAAAAACATTACAATAAGTGTTGATGATTTTATTGAGAAGGAATAAAAGTGATTTTTTTCTTGTTTTTCCCAAATACATCATCTCCTTAAAAGATTTTTAATCTATCAACCAGGTACAGTGCATTCAATTGTTTAAGACGAGTACTTAAAACTATGTTTATGTATTATTGCCTGTCGGTGAACCAACTAAAATACAAATTTCGTTTGTGTTATTATGCACATTATAATATTTTATTAGAAGCCGTTCCGTCACTTTTCATAAGCATAGTGTTATTAAACAAACACACTGTTGTTTTAACCAACTTTTAACCTTTTAATTCAAAAATAATTGTACAAATACTACATTATATAAATATTACTGGTATTTGATTTTTCTTCCCACTTCTCTTTCAAAATGTCATATTAATTTTTAATTCTTCTCAATTTCGCAAGTACTAACTAAGTAGAAAAGTTGGTAATAACTCACTGAAATTTTTCCCCTCTTCGTTCGAGTCCAAAATGATCAGCGCCAAACAAGAAGCTGATATTACTAATATTATTCTCTTTCAATAACGTGCCTTTCAATGCTCTGGATTCACAATGAAAGTATCAAGTGTCTTCCTTTCAGGATTTTACGATATGCCAAATGTTGTTTAGATAAGGATACTTGCTCTATATTTTCAGGATATCAAAAGATTTTTCCTCAACAAAAACATTACTTTTTTCAAAGAAAAGTGTATTTGTTTAGCTCGTTCCTGAACATCGAGTTTTAAAAACATAACGTAAAACTAAACTTACTCAGTAATATGTGAGGAATAAATACCGATAATACATATTTAAAGCGTTTTAAAAATATTTTTCATTTATTATTTATTAACTCTTTAAGCAAATAAAAACTTAAACATAATAAATATTTGTCTAAAATCAGTAATCAATGACAATGGTGTGTTTATATTACGTATAGGTACGTATTAACCACTTTTAATAAATCTAAGTAAAGGATGTTGGAAACTGCAATTACCCTTTATTTATTTCAACAATTTACGTTTTCGTCGGTGGTTTTAAATTCAAATCACGTTTACTAAATCGGATGTAAACCATTTTTCTTTATTGTGTGTGCAAAAAAAATATTTTACAGGATTCAAACTCAGATTTTTTAAACATTATTAAGTATGCCATACTATCAGAATTTCAATATTAAATTTGATATTTTAACAAACTTGAAATAGCTCGTTTAAACAAATCGTTAATATTACTAAGGAAAAACTTAAACGATCGTCCTAAGCTACCAAATATTTCAGTCAATTATAAAATCATAGAACGTTTTTTTGAATTTTTCCCAAATCACACAATATTTTTATGGGCTCCTGAGGTATAAAAAAAAATATGCATATTATTTGTGAAGTAGGTAAATCAGTTAAATACAAATTATAAAGCTACCTGCTCCTTTGTTTGACATTTAAATTACTGTGATAATCAATTTAACAAAATAACCTATGGTAAATGTGTAAAAAAATAGCCTGAGGATGTGGAACACGACAAAACTCGGTCACTGGTGTAAATAATAAATAAAAGTGAAATAAAACTTGATTCACTATTTTTATTATTACAATTACTTAAATTATTCTAATAAGGAATTAGAGAATTGTCACAGATGATATCAAAATATGTTACAAATCAGTTAACATACCGAAATGCAAATATGTAAATATATGTTCATATAAACATTTTATATCATACCAGTGAATAGGTTCGGTTTTAATTCTGTGGATATTACTTTGTTGAACAGGAAATGTTGGTTTTGTTTCAGTAGATAAACATGTATACTTTGCCTTTCATGATGTTGTGTAATGGACTGTTTTCATTTGCCTAATGAACTCGCTCTAAAATAGTACGTGGAGATGTTAATTTTTACTCGTTTGGATTTTTAGGCGGTTTCAGCGGTCATGGAGAGGTGGTTCAAGAGGGACCGAAGGGAGACAAAGGATCACCAGGACCAAAGGTTTGTTAATTCAAATCACCAAAGTACATTTTTCTCCCAGAAAACATCTAGCTCTTAAGCGAACGCACCAACGTAAAATTTTCACTGACGCCAACAATATTTCAGCGAAATAATCTTGGTCTTAAACGTTCAGCTTAAAATACGGAAATTAAATTTAAATTGAAACGGTACGAATGAAAAAATGAATTTCAAAGGATTTCAGAAATAATAACAAGGAAAGTGAAAATCTAACCTTGTTAAAGTCTTATTATCATTGTACCTCACCAGGAAACTTTGTTAGTGTTTAATAAATTATTTACTTCAGACATCAAATAATTACGAAATGGTATGTCGAATTGTTAAGGGTCGCTTGTAACGAGATTTATTTATTAATTCATTCAAAATTACAAAATTAAATATTTATGAACTTATTTAGACTTTTTAGGCTATGCCCGTGTCAAGCCACAATAAATAACAATAAAAATACATAGTAAATTTAATTAGATCAGATAAAACGTTTTGAATTTTCCTAATTTTTCACGCCCCTGAATTTTCGTAATATACTTTTGACATCGATATATTGTGTCGACATTGTAGTGTATTTATAAAAAATCTTTTTTACGTTTTTCATTTTATTTTAAAACTCTCACAAAACAATTTAACATGAATAATACGATTTAAAAATACTCTTATTATGAAAACGAAAACGTGCTTATGAATAAATATTTCTGATACAACATAATATTAATGCATAACAAAATATACGGATTAAGAAAAAAAAAAAAGGGTTACAATGAATAAACAAGAAAATTTAGTACCTCAGCTAATAAAATAATAATTTTGTACATAATTTAGAAAGATACTCGTACAAAAATACTGTATTTGATCAATGATGGTGAATATTTCTCATTTCTCAATGGCATAGCGAATCTTTCAGAAAAAGCTCGGTATAACGTTCTAAAGGAGAGAAAATATTTTCCTAAACGGAAAATGGTGGATATACCGCATCCAATTATTTACTCTAGACCCGACCAAACATCATTTAATTTATGGAGAAGATACTAAAAGTAGGATCTTAGTAAACTGAAAAGAATGTGTTCGTGGTCATTAGATCAGAACGAACCGGCATCATCCTCGCGTTTTCTTTGTACATTTAAATTTTCGATACAATTTAATTCATGTTTTAAACGAAACAAAGAAATATATTGGAAATACGTAAGTCGAGGCTATTGACTGGTTTATGGTGTTATTTTCCACATCACTAAACCAGCTTATGATAGGTCCGGAGCCCTATAAATGCCTAGACTTCCATATTTTTTTTCTTTGGGAATGTAATCACGTCTCTTCAGATATTGAAATGAACAAAAACATGTTTTATAATAAATATGTACGAGATTTTTTAACAATAATTTCAAAACATATCGGAATATCTTTCTTCCTTTGAAAAAATGAAAGAATTGAATTAATTTAAAATACTTAAATTGATATTTTGCAAAATAAAAGCACCACGCATAGAGAGTGTTTCTTCAATAAACATCTAAGGCTTTTCTTATGGTGCATTTTGAAAAATACCGTATTTGAAATATAATATTTTAATAACGGTATTCACCCATTGTATTCTATAAATATATTTTTTCCGATATTTTATTCAACAATAATACCTTGAAAAATACCTTAAGAAATTTCTCTTTGATGAAGACATAACGTATTTGAAATATAATATTTTAATAAAAAAAAATAAAAATTACAGTATTTTACCTATTGTATTCTATAAATATAATTTTTCGATATTTCATTCCACAATAATAAAGGGGTTCCTTAAATCCTTCGCATATTAAAATATAAGTTAAAAATAAGTTTATTTTAAATAAATGACAGTAAATATTTTTGTACAACCACATACCGACCTTTATGTCTATCGGATTCAAGATCATTACTTATATTCAAATCTTACTTCACCATATTAGTTGCCCAAAAATATAAAAGTGCTGTTAGGACACACGCTATTAGAAGTTGACTCCAACGTGTACTGATTATAATAAAAAATATTGTGGCACAGTTGAAAAAAGGGGCGGAGAGCAAGGGATGAATATGAATTTGTTGGGTAATGAGTGTCATAATTGACATTATGTCAAGACAAACTTATTCATTATCAACAGGGATAGAGAACATTTTAGGGATGGGAAATTGGAAGTCTAGGCATTTACAGGGCCTATGAACTTTTATTGGCTGGTTTAAGAAGCCACATTACACTCTATGCAACATTTACCATTTTGACTATATTTTAACATCCCTATTTCTTCTCCTTAGTGACTAATGACTCCCTAGGAGGTGAAATCCAGTGTTTTGTCTACAAACATTTAAATAAACTCAAAATATAGTTACAATATTTGAGTTTGTGCAAACGTTTGTAGATAAAAGACTGGATTTCCCCCCCTCAGGAGTCATTAAGATTAACAAATTACAACAGGGATGGTAAATACCTTAAAGAAGAAATATGGATGTCGAGGCATTTACAGGGCTTACGACTTGTCATTGACTAGTTTAAGTGGCAACAATAAAGGTTTCAGCTCTTTAACTTCACTAAAATCAACAAATGGAAATATTGAAGAAAAAAGGGTGTTCAAACATAGGCAAAATGGTAAACGTTACACAGTGTGAAAAGTGGCTTAAATCAGCCAACGATAGGCCATTAGCCCTGAAAATGCCTAGAATTCCATAGTTCTTCTTTTAGGTATTCTCTATCCCTGTTGTAATTTGTGAATCAAAATATTGTAAGTATCCATTATTGATTAAGAACAGATTTTCGTGTCACTCAACTTTTTAAAAACATCGGGTAATAAAATTTATTTTAATAAGCTTTATTGGTTTTTATTAAACATTATTGATATCTTTCAATTGTTTCTTTCTAAAACTAAATTCAAATTAATCAATAAATTGATCCAAATGTACGTCTTTTTGGTATTAAATGTAAATATTTTTTATGTATTACTACAGGACTGTAAAATGCAGATCTGGAATTAACATCCTAGTTTATGAATTTAATTAATTAAAGTTATTTTTTATTTGCGATGATTACGTCCAATTCTCGATTAAGTACCTATAATTTAAGACAAACCACTGTTAATCAATTCAAAGAAGATACAAATAGTAAAAAAATGTCCCATGTAGTTATTACCGACAAAATAAATATTAGCTTATTATTTTTTGAACTGTAAAATAAACAACTGTTTTTTCCATGTCACCAGGGTGAAAAGGGCAATAGGGGTGCAGAGGGGCCTCAAGGCTTCCCCGGCAATGACGGAAAACCTGGGGATAGGGGAGAAATCGGGCCCTCGGGATTGCCAGGAATCGAAGGGCCGGCGGGACTGTTGGGGCTCAAAGGAGACCGCGGGGAGAGGGGGCCCCCGGGCCCCATAACGATGACGACCGGCAACGATTTCGTCACCATTAAGGTAACAAATAATTAAAAAATATTTTGAGTTTGTCCAAAATTTTGTAGACAAGAACTGGATGCAACTCCCTGGGGAGCTGGTTATTATAAAATAGATGAAGAACATTTAGAAGGTAATATTGAAGTCTAGGCATCTACAGGGTTTATGACCTGTCATTGGCTGGTTTAAGTGGCCACTTAACGCACAGTATAACATTCATCATTTTGCTCATATTTGCACATCTATATTCCTTCGATTATTTCATCTGTTGATGTTTGTAAAGTTAAAGAGCTGAAACCTTATTTTTATGGGTGAGATTCATCTAACTCAATTATTTCACCTATATACTAGGCAACGCCTGAAAATTTTTTTTTTTTAGATTTACTAACTCGATATTTGATAATATTATGAAAGTTTTTCCTCAATTCTCTGTAATGTGGTTAACACAAATTACATCCAAGTGACATGCTATTTTTTTCTTCCGAATACTAAATCGTTGCACTGCAGTGTAAAAAAAATATATTGTTTTTCAAATTTCTCATTAAAAAACACAAACTAACTGTTTTGGTTTCTTATGAATACCTTTTATGAGACAAATCTCGAAAAATACGATCAAACTTAAGCTTAAAAAATCAAAGTGGTTTTGAATTACATCATTATATCTAAAAAAATATTTGAATATTATATAGTAAAATATTTTCGAAAACTTTTGATGAAGTTACTTTAAAAAACCTTTCGCTTCTCCCGAAAAATTCTAGCTTCCTTTCATGTATTAAAAAAAATCTTAACACCAGGAATTAATTTGTTTGTAAGCAGTCAAACAAGCTCTCGGATCTGGTCCTTTGAACCCCTTTTTAAACCCAATACCGTCCAGGTACCCTTAAGTTAATTAGGTTAATTAAAAACATGTTCTTCAAAGGTTTTCCCAGCAAAAATCTGATTCAGCAAATGAAAAGTAGTAATAAAGGAATTTAAATACCATTTTTAATCTGATACCAACCAATCATTATACAGTAATTGCTAAACTGAAGGAAAATATACGAAAATCACCTTAATGACTACCGGTTTTTTTAAGACAACTGTTTAGTTTGCTTTCTACTTTACTTACTTTTTATCGGACAATCGCCGTTAGTCTGGAATCATCGTTAGAGTGTCCGAAAAGATTGTTGTGAGTTGTAAAATAATATAACATAAAAACTTCGTTTTAAATAGTGTCGTTATATTGCAGTATTTATCAAAGATTATTTTATTTGTATTATTTATTGGAAATAACAACAATACACATTACCTAATTATTCTAATTTTTCCTTTTAAAGTTTCAGCTCTGTTAGCTTTTTGTGTATTTTTTTACTGAACTGTTTCGATCATTTTAATAAAAAAACTAGCTTTCTACATAAAGAAGCGGGGATAAAGGTTTCTAGATTATACTGATTAATGTTATGTAAGAAATGAATTATTCGCATAAAATGGGCTCAATTTACGTTTAGTTTCTTTTTAAAAAAACATACAAAAAAACGTTACTTTGTGTACAAATTGTTTTTATTAAGATGATGATTGTATTTTGGATCCTTTACTTTGACAACAATATTTTGAGTTTGTCTAAATTTTTGTAGACAAAGGCTGGATTCAACTCTTTGGGGAGCTGGTAATAATAACATATTACAACAAAGATGAAGAACATTATATAGAAGGTAATATAAAAATGTGGACAATCTCAAAATATTGTTGATAAATCCACCTGGTCCACGAAGTAGTATAGAAATTGAAAAAATAACATTTTAAGGCGTTGCCATTACGTAGGTGATATAACTCAATGAAATGAATTTACACGGATAAAAAAATGTATCAGCTCTTGAACTTCACAAACATCAACAGATGAAAGAATTGAAGGGATAAAGATGTTCAAATATGGGCAGAATGGTGAATGAATAATGAATGTTGTTGTTTGGTGTGACCACTTAAACCAGTTAATGACAGGTCGTTAGGGCTGTAGATGCCTAGATTTCTATATTACCTTCCTTAAAATGTTCTTCAACTATGTTGTAAACTGTTCATTTACTTGAAGACTTAAAAAAAATATTCTTTTTTTTTTCACTATAGGAGCACTTTTTATTTGACATACTCGTATATGAAGTCACTTTTTTTTTTAAAAGGAATAACTTGCTAAGCCTCTATTTTGAGACTTGTCAGCAGGTGGGATGGAGGGGATATGGAAGAAGGTAATAAAAAATGCACCACAACATCCAGACCAATTGAAAAAAAAATCTTTCTTGAATTTTTTTCTTGCAACTGGCGGGAATCGAACTCGCGACGCCCGTTTCACAGATAGCCGTCTAACCAACTGCGCCACGGTGCACTGTCCATTGCTAAAATGATTAACATTGCTAAAATGATTTAAAAAAAAAAAAAAAACAAATAAATATAAGCTAGAAATTATTATGAGCGCGGTTTAGCCAATGAGTCTCCTATCAAATTGAGGAAAGTAATATGTTTAGAAATGATTAATTATAGCTCGTTTGGATAAAATTATTTAGGCAATAAAATTACTGAATGTCGTAATACTCGTATATTTAATGTATCTAAATCATATGATTAACAATGGTATTCCTGTTTTTATTATTCTTATGATTAATGTGTTTAGGGAGACAAGGGAGAATCTGGCCAAAGAGGGAGAAGAGGAAAACCGGGACTCCAAGGTCCTCCTGGTAAACCAGGAACGATAGGAGAAGTGGGATTACCTGGATGGACGGTAAGGAAATCGTTATTCAATTTTAGAAGAATTGATAATTGCTTATCATTTTTATCATCATTTACTTATTAATTTCTTTTTAGAAAAATAGCAAATTACCAGTCACGCTTGCATAGACGCGTATAAAACCAAATATTGATGAGCTGGTAATCGTTAATTTTACATATAAAGTTCTCCGAAAGTGTACAAGTTTGGATTTTGTCTAAAGAAAAAAAACCATTGCAAGAGGCTGCTGCAAGCCATTGCATATAGTTATATATAGAACTATTAAGCGTATTGTCCAGATACTTACTAAAATTTATGTTCATGTTTTAATGTTTATTTGTATTATTCTTTAATAATATGTATCTTCCACTTTCTATTATGTTGTATCCCAATTCAATACAGAGCTCTTGGTCTCATAGACTAAGAGATACGTTATTATGTTATTGTGTATCTTTACATGAATTAGTAAAATAAAAATAAAAAGCTAAGAATGAAATAAAAAACAAATATTGAAAATAAATAAACTCGAAAACTTGTAGAATTTAAATCCAACAATAGTAAAATACAAGTTATCAACCTCTTTCAGACAGAGGGGATAAAACACCACACCACTCTGTCTTTGCATACAGGCCTTGCTTCATATATATTCATACATCTGATGCACGAGTGCAGATTTTACCGATTTTTGATTTGTCCATCTTCAAGTATTTGTTGAGTTTGGTTATCTGAAATATTTCCTAGTCTTCGTCGTTTTCTGCATCCATCAACAATCTCAACATTTGCGTCGTAAATATTTTTACTCGGTCTTTGGCTATTCATTTGCTCAACGTGTCCAAACCAACGCAGCACCTCTTTCCAAGTTTTGTCGATAACGCTTGTCTGAGGTTTGCATACTGCATGAATTAAGACATTTGCGCACCTTTCGTACATTGTCTTTGTCTGAAAGATCGCATTTTGACAGCATTTAAATTTCATAATTATAAATGCTACTGAATTTCATTATCGGCACCTAAAACGAAAATCGTCATTCAACAATGTTTTGAGTATGTCCAAATGCTTGCAAACTGACTGAATTTTATCCCAGGGGAGTTGTTTATATTTCAATTTGGAAAATTGTTTTCAGGCGTTTCCTAGTAGGTGAATCGGTTCAACCGAATGAATCTCACCCACATGACAAAGGTTTTAGTTCTTTTACTTCACTTCACAAAAGTTAACAGATTGAATAGTTGAGGAAATGTGGATGTTCAGACATAGGCAGAATGGTGAATGTTACACAGTGTGTAAAGTGGCTATTTGAACCAGCCAATGACAGGTCATAAGCCCTGTAAATGTCTAGACTCCCATAAACCTTTCTCAAACATGTTTTCCCTCTCTGTTGCAACAAATTTAAACATGAAATATTAATATTTAAATAGCAATTAGCAAATATCATTTAGCAGTAGAATAACTGTTCGTATTGAGCAATTTGAAAACAAAAACGTTTAAGAACTAAAAAATAACTCACTTTCAATTAATGTAAAAACCAAATTATAATCAGAGAGAAAAGAGACAAAAAAATGGTTTTACCACAAAACTGACAATAATTTTGTTTGGAGGAAACCTTCTAAATTTGAAATTTTTTAAGCAGAAGCGTTTATCATGTTATGTTTATTTTATTGACACACTAGTGAAATGAAAAAAATAGCATTCATTTTCACGCTTGTCACCCACCCACCCCATTTTGATCCCTAGGGCTGTGCTCTGTGCAATTTTTTTTATAATGTCAGCTTTCCACCATTTCAATTTCAGATAGCAAAGTCTTTTAATACTCACACTGTTTCTTCAAACTTCCATCATGTGTATTAAATATTAATCAAAGTTTGTTTTGAAATTTGTTTAGATTTTGTATAACAAACATATGGTTTCATTTTCCAAAAGTTCACACAAAACTTGAACAGTTTTAGTCTTAGGTGAATTAATTACTTTTGGGAACTGACTCGTTGTGTAATATTTACTTTGTTGTTTGCGGAATAAAGTGTATTTATGCGGAAATTTCTCAAATAATTTGATCCTTGAGAAGTACACGCACTTGTAAAAGAATAACAATGTAAAATAAAAAAAAACTCAAATATTTCTAAAAAAATTCAACGGATAGCTTACTCGTCACATACCGCACACCACATCTAAGGACTTAGGTCTGTGGAACTGCAAGTTCACCCGAAAACGAATACTTACTGTCATCTGAAAGATCGGAAATAGATTCATACATTTCCTGTGTGTAAACAATAGATAGTCAAAACGCCTTTATTACTAGCGACAAAGTGCCAATACTAGCTGCCATAAAATTGCTAAGAAACACGGAAGTATTACATGACCACAAGTTACCACTAGGAATTAAAATGAAAACTGGAAAATAATTATATCTATATTTTTAATTTGTAACATCTTTAGTCAATTAAGACAGCCTTAGATAGTTCTGAAATGTCGTCTAGTTCAGTGCCCAGTGATTTAATGTAAAACGTCTACGAAGTTTTCTCTGTTAATTTATTTGTTCAAGATTTAATAAATACGCCCCAAGCCCAAACAACGTCTCTTCTGTCAACCTCCAACTGGGTAGGAGCTCCCATGTATCCACAAACATCTAAACCTACAAGTTTTTTTGGCGGTGCCTACATACGAGCACAAGAAAAAATTACTCGTCGCTGAATGAGAAAAGCTGCTAGAAGAAACTTTCTGTAATCTAGTAGCCTTCAGCATCTTTATGCTGAAAGAAGGTGATCCAGAAGCATGTAGAATTTACTTCATTGGATCGAGAAAAGGAGGAAAGTGAACCGTTCTTCAATGAATTGAATTGATTGAATATGAACGATTCGCAAAAATGATTACAAAACTTTTCAAAAGCGTTGAAAATTCAACATGCATGAAAAATTGCAGAATGCTCCTTTTTAATATGGCAACGTTAAAAAATATGTCCGCCTCTTGAAAAAATGCGCAGCGCGTTTGTCTATCACGCAAGAAGAATCAAGTTTTATTTTCGAAATAGTTGACAAGAAAAAGGACTTGCACCTGAAGCGTAAGACTGATAATCTTTCCTTCGTGACCAAAAATTACCAAGGTACGCTGCGGTTAATGAATAAAATGAAAAAGAAAATATGTGTGTAATGCGTACATAAATCAAACTTGCACAATTGTACGGTTATTTTAATGAACAATAAAAAAAACTTGTTTCATAATTCAATTATAACATAATGTTTTACTATATGGTTAGTATTTTGGGAGGAAGAGAGTATAAAGCTCTCAAGGACAAAATAAATTCAAAAGAGGATTTCAAGATTGGATTTTTCTTGAGGGGATGGATTTGAGTCAATGGTTGATGATTTTTCGAATATTTGAGTTGGTTTTGTTTATGCAAATTAATGTCCTTTTTCAATGATGTTTTTGATTTTTTTTATTGAAAATTTATTAACAAACTCTTACGGATTACATTTATTTAACAAAATAATTTTTCCGTTTTCAAATTCATATTCTATTGTTAATGATAAAAAAATATCATCTTTTGTAAAGGTTGCCTTAGTCTTTTGTTTACTTTTGTCAGGTAGTTTTATGTATAATTTCAGTCCCCGGTTTATTAGTCTCGATTGTCCTTGTCTCGTTTTTGAATGTTGTATATGATATTGTTTTGTATAATATTATTGTTGTTTACTACTATATTATTTAAGTACATTATTTGTCTCAACTCAAACCAAGACCTTAGTCCCATGGAGTTGGGGTTTAATAAATCAACATCATGTTGATGATACATACGTGTAATATCGTAACCAACAAAGCACGATTTTACTGGATAAGGATTTGAAAGTCTAAATATTAAGAATAAATCTAAATATTGACGGATTTTGATAAAATTGGTATGCATATTTATTTAAATTTTTATTTTTTGTTTTATATATGCTTACCAAAAAAAAAATGTTTTGTTTTTTTTTTCGTAAAAATTCACTCAAAAATTTCATTCAAATATATTATACTTTGAAAACGACGTAAAGAAAAATATTTTATGAACGACATATGATATTACGCTTCGTAAAAAACGTCAATTTATAAATAATACTATAAATTGCATACAGCATTTAACATCGCAGTTAATGTGAAAAAAATATTCTATGCGTAATTATTTGATACTCACGAACGATGTATAGAATCATAAGAAGCACTAACGGTGATATCCGTTGTTTTTCCATATAACAAATAATACGAAATGTTAGTATTAAAATAAAACAAATACAATAATTATTCACTGGTTTATTACACTTTATTAAACATTTTGCGGTCATTTATTTTGTACCGCGAAAATAATCGCGAGGGTGCAAAAATACTACACTTTCTCAAAATATGAGTGACCACAATACGTGTCCCCAAAAAAACGTAGCAATTGCATTTTTTTTCTTCGTTGGAATTAATGATAAAACAATATACTCGTATATTATACCAAATGCATTAAAAACTAAAATCAACTATTTGTGGGTGACGATATTATGCATAGTAGAGGTAAAATATAAATGAAAATAATACTCCACTTATTTTTTTTTACATATTATTGCGTATGTAGGATATTAAAGTAAATATATGTTTTGGGAAAATCAATTTTCCTACCTACCGCACTTTTTCTTGAATGTTGAATTTGTTTTGAAATAATTTTTATAAAACGAACTATTTAAAGCATTTTCAACATTTCAAGAAAATACGTCATCGACCGTTTACCATTGTAATATAAATTCAATATTTCATTTTCACTTATACGGTTCTCTATTTATGCTTTCCGGTGAGAAGAATGCCCATAAGGTAAGAATTTTATTAATATCTATCTCTATCTACAGCGCCATAATTCATTTGGGATTTTCCCTTTGATATTGTATTCACTTCTTTGAAAAAAGATCTGCAGAGTTTTAGTTATTGGGATTAGATTTTCTCACCCCCGAGTCACGGGGCTGGATTTACATATCTTAATGCCAGATCTTAGCCTTCAAATAAATAGGATCCTTTATGAAATTTCCCATCTGACTGTCATTTAAACCTCTGCAAACTTGAAATCTTATTCATCAAAACTTTTGTTTACTCAATTAACGAACGGTATTCGAAATGGCAGCAACGCAAATTCGTTATGAAAATCTAATCAAGAGAATACACTTAAAAACTTTCTTTATTAATTTAGAGTTTTTAATAACATTTATAAAAACTGCACTTACCTTAATATTCTATTTAACAAAAAAATTTCACTCTCTCTTTTTTTATTTCTTTCTTTTTATCTTTCTCTTTCTGTCAACCTCCTACATTTGCATTTTGAAAAGTTGATAAATGTCATCATCATCATCATAAGTTCGACAGTGCTTGGTAAGCCTTGGCTGAATCCAGGAGTCTCCTCCACTCTTGCCGGTTTGCTGCCCTTTTTCTTCAGTTCCTCACTTCCAACATTGTCATATCAGTACCGATGTAGTCCATCCATAGCATTTTACGCCTTCCTGGTAAGCTCTCGCATTATTGACACATATTCTCTTTGAGGGCTTAAAGAGTCTGAAAGTTGTTGGCATAAACGCGTGATTTCATAAAACCCAATAAAAATAAGTCTGAAATGGTTAAATCGGGCAATTTCACCGGCCAGTGCACATCACTAAAACGAGAGATTAGGCGACCCGGAAATGCAGCCCTCAGAGTTATTAATTGTGGCTCGTGCAATATGTCCCGTGGCTCCATTCTGTTAGAACCACGTGTTTTTCAATTCCAATTTATCCAATTGAGGAAGGAGACAGTCTTGAGTATGGCTCTCTACCGCTTGTCATCAACAGAAGTCGTTTGGCTAGCGGCGTTTTAAAAAAATATAAGGCCCTATAATGCATCCAGCGTAAACACCACACCATGCAGTAGTTTTGAGCAGGTGTAATGGATTTTTGTAGGCTACACGTAGATTTTTGGTGCTCAACAAGTAATTATTTTGCTTATTCACATTCACATATCCACAGAGATGGAAAAAGGGCTCGTCGCTCATGATGATTTTCGATAAAAAGCTGTCGTTCTCGCTGTCGAGATTCGAGATGGCTTGAACGTAGGTTACACGGGCTTGGCGGTCAACAGCTAGCAATTAATTTTTGTAATTTTAGCAAATAACTTTGTAAAGAAACATCTTTAAGTTATGCAGCAAAACTCTTTGTTAAGACTGCCGATTAATGCCTAATTGCGTGGCACGTCGCCTGGTCAATACTTCGGGGTCCTTTGCGACATCTTCAGCCACAGTTGCGATATTCTCAGTAAAACAGCTGCTCCGGGGCCAGGCAGACCTGGCAGCATCTCGAATTGTCCCATACTTTTCTAGGCGAGCGGCTAAACGCCGTTGTGTTTGCCCATTTGGTGTCGGATGGCCAGGATATCTGCTCCTTAATTTACGTTGCGCCAACATCACCGACAAATTATTCCGTGAAAAAATCGAAAAAAGCGTGGCTGACAGAGAGTCCCTCGGTACTCTTACAGCTGCGGGAGGACGTAGATTTTCTCCTTCAATTTAGTTCAGACTGCTGACGAACTGTCAGCCATAGACCTGGAGATCCGATGCCTTATAAAGTAGACAAGCGTGGTTTTCTTTTGGGAGACCTCCGCAGATTATTCACACACAATGGAAACAATCCGTTTAGTTCTAATCTTACATAAAAAAGTTACTAGTTACTTGTTACAAACTATTTTACTGCGTTTTGAAATTCATTTATCGAAAATTGAAAACTAACAATGGAGAAGTTCAGTGTCTTTTTTTATTTGTCAATAGGCTATTAAACTAAGCCCAAAATTTTATTTTACATATCGTAATATCAGCGCTATGATTTTTTGAAGTTTTATATTTCTGAAATAACTCCGCTAATGACGTCAGAGGTTTGTCTTCTGATTGGTTCATTTACGGTAAGCAAACCGGATATCGTTCTCAGTTCTCATATCATCGGTTAGTTCGTACGATTTTTTTTAAATAAACATTTTTTGTATCCAATTTCCCGTAGGGCTGAAGTTCCTCATTCAATAATTCATATTTTGTTGAAACTATTTTATTTTGCTACCTTTTTTTTTCGGCCTCGTGGTACAGTAGTCAGCGTTTTTGCCTAGCATGCGAGAAGTCTTGGGTTCGATTCTCGACATGGTTGATATTATATATTCATTTGAAAGGGTATTTTCACACTAATATTTCATAGTCCCTGGACTGGCACCAGATCATCTTACATTTATGAAACAAAAATTATCAAGATACGCTGCTATTGGTTTATCGATGCAGTGCCCTATGCACCGTTAAATCCGGGAAGGGAATGATGATGATGGTGATATTTTTTTACACATTTTATTAATGTAAAAATCTATTTATTGTGTATGCAGATAATTTGTAGGAACTCATATTAAAATTTGGCAAAGTATCCAAAATAAAACACTTTTATTCGATTTAATTACACTTTCAATTTTTTTTAAAACATGTGACGCGTATCGTCTTGTTAGGACATTATCAAACTAAATTCAATATTTACACAGTTTTAAGTTAGTTTGATAATATTTTTAAGACAAAAGTAAAGTAAAATTAAATCCAATAAAAGTGTTTTATTTTGGATTCTTTACCAAATTCAAATGTTGAAATCTATATTGTAACATTGTTTTAACTATATACATCAATATTAAAATGTCATTTGGCAACTTGTATTTTTCGTGGAAACATTCGATTTTAAAGTCGTTACCTTGTTTATTTAGGGTGTTTGATTTGTTCGCCTTAAACCACATAGCATATATCTTTTTTCCACTTTAATTGACTTCCTACTTGATTTTGCGTAACCCTGAATAAATTGAAAGTAGATTTCGATAAAAGCTTTTGAAATAGACAAAAAAACTGTACACGGTTTTTGTTCTTTACGTGTGTTTTTGATGATTAAAAATTAAAATGGTTGAATATTGCAGGGTTATTTTTTTATGAGAAACAATCTATCTTTTACATAAAATATAAATAAGTTGAAATAATAGGTTTTTTTTCCAATGAAAGATAAAACTTTCATTTTTATATGTAATTAAATGAAACAATATTTTTTTAAAGACTTACATAGCAAAGTTCGTGATTATAATGATTTTATTGAAAATCTTATTTTTGCCAAAATTTCAAATTAAGTGCAAAATTCCTAGAAAAAAAAAAAAAAAACTGCAATGAGTTTACCAAAGAAGTGTCCTATGTTCTATTAAGGGTTAAATAGTGAAGAATTAATAGATTTTGAGACAGAAATGAGAAGCTCTAAATTATTTATTATTTTACATCAAATATTGATGCCTAAGTAGACATGAAATTCTAATTTTAAAAAATAATATTTCTTTTAGGGACGAAATGGGGTTATGGGGCCTATTGGACCAGCCGGAGCCCCTGGGCTAAAGGGTGAAAAAGGAGACTCTGCCCCCGCCGGGATGTTTGGGTTTGGATCGGTAAGTGGATAATTTTTCATATTTTTAATTATAAAATATTTTAAACATATCTATATGAATCCCTATAGATATAATTGTATTTCAGCATGTTGAGATTCTATCAGGATTGAGACACACAGAGATAAAAAAGCTTTTTTATAAGGAAATATGGAAGTCTAGGATTGTAAAGGGCGTATGGTATTTTATTAAAAAAACATGTTTTACGCGTTGATCTATAGAACGAAAAAATAAAATTACGTTTATAAAATACATCCAAAACACTTGTGTTTATTAACACATGACTAAATAAAATTCAGTAACAAACAGAAAAAATCATTAACACTTGAACACATACATAACTTAAGAATATAAGACAAAAAATATAAAGTTTTGGATTGCCAGAGGCAATAAGTAATATTGTATTCCTTTATATTTAGGTCAAGGTAAGGTCTTTAATATTAAATCAGTACCGGAGGCACTTATTAGTGAAAGGCGAATAGTTTAAAATTACAGTTTAGAAAATAAATGTTGGAAAAGTAATGAATTTATTTGCTGGCACAAGTACAACGATAAACATAACTGCGTACTGTTAACAATAACCGTTTTGCCTACGTTTGAACATCCGTATTTCTTCGATCATTATATCTGTTGATTTTCAATCAAGTGACAGAGTAACGTAATTCAACGCATGTTTTGTTTGTTTTGATGTTGAGTTTGTTTTTTACAACAGAAGCTTAAAAAACAAAATTAAGTACCACTTAATACATTTTACAAATTGCTCAAACAATTTGAAAACTCTCCCAATCTTCATCAACTTTTTACTGCGTAATAATCGAATTTCATTGTTCCCAAAATCCAATTAATTTTAAAAAACCTTGATGAAACTCGGGAGTATTTCCAATCAAACTAAACTAAATTATTAATTTACGTTTTTATGATTCTGCACAAATATAAATATACTTGTATTTCGGTATGTTAGGTATATAGCAGATCCTCTTCTGTATACTAAAATAGTCATACAACATATCTTCTCGGTATCTAACATTTCTCATATTATATTTGTCGTGGTCCATTCCAAAGAATGTGGGCTTGGGAAAAAGATAAAATACACGTTTCGATAAAAAAAAGGGACCCAATTTGAGAGAGTGCTTTGTATTGCCACATGTAATGATATGTCGACCGCTTTATGATCTTTGAGCCGTATTTATCTAGCTGTAGTGAGGACATTATTCGTTTTTCTTTATCACCTAAACAGATGTCCAGGACAATAAACTTCGATACACCAATACCCTTAATTGCGTGTAATAAGATAAACTCGTTATTTTACGCAGTGCGCGTACGGCATGACTTGCTCATAAAAATAGTGTTTCTCAGACAATAGACATGAAACAAATATGTAAGATATACCGACTTTTTATAACTATCGAACTTCAGCTTCAAAAATGAGAATAATCCTACCGCAAATTAACTTATGGATGCCGATGGAACATAAAATGTCTCGCTTCAAATAAAATTAAACACATTACAAGGTGGCTTTGCGGCTTAGTGGGTTTCATTATTTTTCATTTTAGATTTTCTGTTGGCGTTTATTTTCTTAAATAAAAATTAATCAATATATTCAATTGGTTATTTATTTTTATGAGCCAGGAGGCCTTAATACAGAAGTGGAGTTAGCATAAAACACCCAGGCTTGAGAAAAAAACTTTTTTTTTTGTCTTCTCTCCGGGAATCAAACCTGAAAACTTCTGTGTGAGTCAAGCAACATAGCTTTTGTACAGGTTTTTAATTTATTATTTTTTCTGTGGTAGAAAATTTACTGTAAATGACTTTAAAATTTATACTTATCACATGAAATCCAAATTTCTATCGACATTATATCCGAATATTTTGTAAACGCGTTAATTTTGCATAAAAACTTTAAAGTCAGATAAATCGTTTTAAATTTATCATTGTTTTTTTTGTTAAAATGTCGGATTATTTATTTTTTCCCAGTAATTTTGGCTTTTCAAACGCTCTTTTTATAGCAAACTCCACGTTATCTGCTCTACAAAATGTGTCATGCACTAACGTATTGCAAATAAAATTACACATATCAGTATTTATTTATTATTTACTTTTTGTTATCTCTGAAATCATTCAAACAGCTGCATACTAATATTGGATTTTAGTGGTTTGATAATTCCACACATGGTAATTCGTAATTTTATTATCATACCCCTCCCCTGTCTATGCCCGATGGCGCACAGAGAACTACATTGGCACGCCAAAAGCAGCGTATATTGATCAGTTTTTATATGAAAGTAAGATGATCAGTCTAACGCTTCAGGTGTCAGTCTAGAAAGATACGATATTGCAGTGAAGAACCACTTTTATAATAAATACTTCATGTTGACCTTCCTAAGAATCGAACTCGAGGCATGATTGGAGCATGATAGGAGAGCGAGCTAACCATCGTACTACGAGGCGGACTTCTGATTTCTCCACTCGATTTTCTGATTTGGGATTTTATTTTTTTAGAGTAGACATCAAGTCGAAAACACTCGTCCAGGATTTAGGTTCTAACTCACAGAACTGTATTTTTCATTCGCTCGCACACTAAAAATTGTTTTTCCTTTCGAAAAATATCATGTTTAATCCGTCTTTTTAACTGTCAAGATGTGATATTTCAAACGCTCTCGTGGCCGAAGAAAATACTTTTCTTTTGCGTATTTACATACAAAATAGCACCGCTAGAAGAGCATTGCTTATATAAACAAATTGTAGCCACATTAAGCTCTTCTTGTACTGCAAAATCATTAATTATACATGAAATTAATTAATGTTGTGTATTAACAGCAACCGCTTTAATCACTTATCGTGCAAGAAAGTTTCTAGATTTCTTAAACATGTTTTATACCTACAAGTCTTCTTTATTTTAATCAAATGTTTTTATAAAACTGGCATCCTTATTTCCCTTACCTCGAACATGAGATACGGGTAGTTTTGAACCCTTCCTTGTGAATGCTAACACACATTTTCCTCTTACGGCTTCCTTGAAAGTAAATTGTACGGTGATAGTACCAGTTAGAGGTGTTGTAAGTAAGAAAAGTGGGTTGTTGTGTAGTAAATAGTAAAGTGGATCGGAATTCTGCTTTGCTTTCAATCTCCTCTTTCTTCACGATCCCCGGCCCTCTAGCCTTTATTCACTACTTTTTACTCCTAACACACAGCCCACCCTAACGCACATCTTTTACTTTTACACGCTGAATAGGGCGTAAAGAAAATAGAACATCACTTTCCTTCCATAGTGTTTGGTTCTTTATATACATAAAAGATTTATTGCATTGTAAACCGCCCAATAGATCATTCAGAATACTATTATAACAGTGAATAAATCTTTGCCGAAATAACCTTCAATGTTCAATTGAAATACCTTTGTGTAAATAATTATTCATCTTAGTTTTTGAATATATTGTATTTAATATGTTTGTTGAAGACATATATACATATTACTTAATGTTATTAAATATTTGTTTAAACTTATAACTGACTTTTCTATGTCTACCGGTTTCGAGACGTGCCCGTCTCTTCGTCAGGACAACCAATTAAATAACATATGTTTATTTACACAGTTTCATTTATTTAATGATCTAAGGCAAAAAGTTTTTTAAATGATCTCGGTATAAAAATCAATATTGCAAAACCCATGTACTGTGTAATATTTCATGCTTTGATGCCCAAAAACCCCTGACTCTGTCAAACCAAGTCATCGAAAGGGTCGAGAGTTTAGAATACCTGGAGGAAATATTACGGAAAATGGCAGCTTTCAAAGAGAACTGGAAGTGCGGCTAGGAATGGCAGGCGCCACATTTAGGGGTATGAAGGCTGTCTGGAGATTGGATATTTACTCAGTGAAAACCAAATACCACCTATATAAGTCTTGCATAACACCCATTCTCCTCTATATATGCGAATCGCGGCACCTCACTAGGGCCCAAAACAGCAAAATACTGAGTTTTCAGAATAGACGTCTCAGAAGAATCTTGGGTGTGCCTAGGTTTGACTTTGTGCGGAATGAAATAATTAGAGAATAGACGCAGCAAACTCCGGTAAAAACTGTCACCAAGCAGAGGCGATACGGTTGGCTTGGCCATTTAATGCGGATGCCTCCTGAGTGCCTTAACCGCGCTTGCCTACTTCATAATGCATCATGTTCTCGACGTCCTGGACGCCAACTGCTGACTGTTTGTCGGCAACTCGTGTCAGAACTACGGGACGCGAACCTGACTTGGGAGGATGTACAGGTGCTGGCAGCTGACAGAGATGCCTGGAGGATCTTCGTGAACACCATACGCTCCAACGAATGTTAGCTGTTTTTATACGTAAAATTAAGTACATAGTTGCCTACTAAAATTCATTTCTCAACGTTGCATTCTGCACGACCTCGAATTTTTTTTAAGATGTTTCATAATTTTTTTTAATGAAATATTTACGTTCTTATGATAAACCCAAATATTTCACTTTTGAGGGCCATTTTCAACGGGTTGTAAATAACTCACTATTGAAAAATCGAATTGGGGTAGCGGGGGTTCTTTGGAAAAAACCTTGGGTCTTTGCCTCAAAACCTGAAATCGTCAGCTTACTTTTGTATTTATTTTCATAAAACAACAGAGATGGAAAACGTTTTTGAAAACGGAACATAGAAGTCTAGGCATTTATAGGGATTATTACATGTCATGGGTTATCGTTTAACACATTGCGTAATATTTGCCATTTTGTCTTTGTTTGAACAAAGATATTTCTTCCGTAATATGTGCTTACATCTGAAATTGCCTTTTCAATAAACTAGACAATTTAAACGTGGTTATCTTTGGTTTGTTAAAAATAATATGGCCCTATAAAAATAACAAATTTAATAAATATTTTTTATTCGTTAGATTCTCGTCTCTAAAATCCTAATAAATAGTCACTAGAGAAATGACTCCCCTTAATGGAAGACTTGTAATTATCTCCCTTTCCTCTGACCAGAAACTGTGGTTCCAGTAATGAAAATTAATGGATTGTGCGTGACGTAATTGGGTGTGTCTTGGGATCTATTTGAGCATTTTTGTAGAGTCAAACGGATTGCAGTTCAAGTTATCTACCTCGCTCTCTTACACACAACACAACGCAAAAATGAAACGGAAAAGTCGTGTTGAGATTAGTGGAAGGTTTTTTAAAAGTTGGTGCAAGAATACTATTTTAGTTATATTTTCATTAAGGAGAGAAAGTAGGCTTACGCCCACGCGTGAGTTAAGTAATTTATGCGATGCACAAAAACACGTTTCGTAGACAGATGTAACAATAATACCTTAAGCGACGCGACGTCCGTCCAGCTCCAATGTTTATCTTATATCACATTTTTTGGCTAATTTAGCGATGTATTCACTCCAAACAAATTTATATGAAAATTGCCCACGGAAAAATGTAAATGTAAATCCTAGAAAAATAGTACTCGCGCTTTCTATCCGTTTAAAAATATTTATTTTAGATTATAATCTTTCTGATTAAGAAAAAAAAATACAACAATATCCTTCTAAGACAGTAATTTGATTTTGTCCAAATTTTTGTATATAAATACTGAATTTAGCCCCTTAAAGAATCCTTTATATTTAATGTATTACAACAAAGTTGAAGAAAATTATCGAAAAGCGACTATTTAAGTCTAGACATTTACTGGAAGAATCGAAGAAATATGCATATTCAAACATAAGCAGAATGGTGAATGTTACACAGTATGTAAAACGGCCACTTAAACCACTCAATGACATATCATAAACCCTGCAAATGCCTAGACTTCCAAATTCTCGAAAATGTTCTCTATTTCTGTTTTTAAATATTGATCCTTGCAAGACCTATTTCTGGCTGCAGCTAGGCATATTTTAGCGTTTGCGCCTATATTAAGGTGTGATCATCTGTATTCACGTACTACATAAAAATATAATATTTAACAATGATTGGAGTATGTCTAAATGTTTGCAGACTAGCTGGATCTCTTCCCTAGGGAGTAATACTTTTTTTTAAAATTAAACATTTACGGGGCTTATGACCTGTCATTGGCTGGTTTAAGTGGCCATTTTACACACTGTGTAATATTTATGACTTTGCCTAAGCCCTATACATGCCTAGATTTCCATATTTCCTTCTCAAAAATGTTTTTCCTCTCTGTTGCAACAAATTTAAATAATATCTATTTAGTCAACCTTTCATATTTTCCTTGGCGTATATAATTAAATAATATTTTAATACTTTACTGTATTCCAGTAGGTACGTCTACCGCGTACCTTGTTTACTTATTTAGCGCCCTTAACCTACGTAGCAAAGCTTTGTCTCCGAGCAGAAATGCGTTCCATAGATATAAATCTAATTACGAATTTGGCGAACCCAAAGATTCTCATTAGAGTTTTCCTTTAATGCATTTCATGTTTTTTTATGTCTTATTTAATTGTATTTAATAACGTGTAATTATGTTTACTCGCATACAAATAAAATTAAATGTTTTTTTTTAAAGTCGTAAATAACTCAATTCTAGAGAATAGGAATCTTGTTGTGATAGAGCGGAGTTTGAACGTCAGAACATTAATCAATGAGTCCTTGACACTACCACGAGACCACTATGTACTGGACTGTGTATATGCATTGTAAAAATACATGTTACGTATTTTAATGCAAATCCATACTAATATTATAAATGCAAAAGTGTGTTTGTTTGTGTTTCCTTCACGTTTTAACGGAGCAACCAATTAACATTTTTTTGACGAGATAGCCAAAAAGATTAAAAATAAAAAAAGATACTAATTTTTCATCCTAAATTAAAAAAAAGTACAATTTAAATAAAATGTAATAATTATCAACAATGGGCAACATTATAAGGCGGTAAGGTGGAATGAAGAAAGGAATCTATTTGAAATTAATTCTTTGAAATTTCTATAATTTTTATTTTTATTTTTTTATTCACGTTTTACATAAGACTTTTTTTTAATATGAGTACGTCACTGGGCACAACCCGTGTCGAGGCATTCATTTACTTGATTTAATATATACTTATGGTGTCTAAAATATATGCATAAAATAAAACATATTCATACTTAAATTCACATAGATATAAAAAATACATATATAAGAGAAAGAAAAAAAAATAGAAAAGAAGAAAAAGAAAAACAAAATTATATTATTAGTACAGCTCACATACTTAACCACTGTGCAGACATTAGGTCAAGTAACAAGCTACTGTCAGCTCCCGGTGGCCCAACATCCGCACAAATGCCAAATATACGAGTATATGACATATTATATTCATCGAGACGCTGTGTGGATACTACTGCTTTGGTGGGGTGACCATCTCAAGACAGTTCTCTGGACCCAAATCAAGTAGCCATTTTTTTACAAATAATTTAAATTGCTCAAGATTTTTATCTACCTTGACTTTGGAATTTATCTATGGTTAACATATTGCAACAGAGATGAAGAACATTTAAAAGAAGGTAATATAAAAGTCTAGGCATCTACAGGGGTTATGACATGGCAATGGCTGGTTTAAGTGGCCACTTTACACACTGTGTAACATTCACCATTATGCTTTTATTATCTATACTCCTTCAATTCTTCCATCTGTTGACGTATGTGAAGTTGAAGAGTCACTTCGTGATCAATTCGGTCAAAAATAATAAAAGCCGTCATGTAATTTATTTTTTTTAATTTAGGGCCAGAAAGGTGATAAAGGTGAACGTGGTTTCGATGGCACGGCAGGGGTGGACGGACTACCAGGCGCCCCAGGTGCCACGGGACTTCCGGGCCCACCGGGCACGGCTTCAGGGCCCGCCAAGGAGTACATCCCTATGCCCGGGCCCCCCGGGCCGCCTGGCTCCCCGGGCCTGGCCATTGTCGGCCCCAAGGGAGAGCCTGGCATGATGATCAGGGGACATGTTTATGGTGATCCTGCAATGGGGCCATATGGAAGAACAGGTATGTCAAAACATTATGGCGTTTTAACACCAATTTTTAGAAAATTGTGAACATTTCTCTCATTATCACCATCATTGACTCTGCAGCCCGCTGTGAGTCATAGCCTTCAATACATTTATTAGAAAACATTTAATATTTAGAAAATACATTGTCATTTTTTGTATTATTAGTCACACCGAAGACAAATAATTCAAATGATGTAAATTTAAACAAATGTAAGAAATGAGTTTATAAATGAATCTATCTAGTTAAATCTAGTATTCAGTCGGCCTCGTGGTGTAGTTGTCAGTGCGTTTGCTCACCATGCAGAGGTTTTGGGTTCGATTTCTGATATGTTTGACATGAAATATTTATTTAAAAATGTATTTTTACACTTGAAAATTTAATAGTCCCCGGACTGGTACCTGAAGCGTAAAACTTATCATCTTACCTTCTCGTAACAAAAGTGATCAAGATACACTGCGTTTGGTGTACCAATGCAGTGTTCTATCCACCGTTAGGTGCGGAAAGGAAGTAATGCTGATTATGACAAAAAATTTGTTCCGACAAATAAATAAACTTCCTGCTTTATTTGGATTTGCTACTTTATTTGGGTTGTTTGATTTGTATATTATATTATTCATTTATGTAAGAACATAAATTACTCAATGAACGCAAAATGGAAGTAAGCGATTTATTTATTCTTTCGTGAATAAATTTACTTAAAATTCACTTACCAATGATACGCGTGGGGATCAGAATAAATATTTATCTCAATTCTTTACAGATTCTAAAATAAACATGTGTTCTGTAAATGCAACAGGTTTAGAGGTTTCTAGAAAGTCCTGCATATTATATTATGCCTTTATTTATTCCAAAAGTCTGCGTCTCCCGCATTTTAAACGAAAACGTGAAACAAATTATTTTCAATACTATTATGAGTATGTTAACCTACAATGCATTATTAAGATTGTTACATAAACACAAGGCAGAGATGCATAACTTATTTGAGAGGAGAAAATAGAAATATTGTTATTTACATTTGATTTTACTAAGCAAATGCGGAGAAGTTCCTATATAGGAACCTATATAGGTCCACAGTTCCAATGCTGAAATTCCTTCTCTTTCCCAATTCTAAGAGCGAAGAAAGAAAAACACTAGTAAAATGTTCACCTTGTTTATGAAAAGCTAGGTCAAAAATATTGTATCTTTCATATCAAAAAAGTTTTAAAATAATTACTTAAATTATTTAATATGTGATGCTTTATATCACAAAAGCAACTACTCCTTCTGGGGACTTCTAGTTAAATGTGAAGATGATAAAGCGTTTGCCCCCTATCAAATAGCCCGATATGTTAAGGACCTGGGCTTGGAAGAGGAGACTCAGCGAAACATATGAGAGCACTTGTCCTGCAATCACTAGCGGGGCGCTTTTAAGACCTTGTCTTCAAGAATACATATTAACACACATTTTAATATTTAGCAATCGGATTTTTGTGACTATCTAAACTGAGTAGTGTTAGGAAAGTAAGGGAATGTCGGGTGTGGACTTTTTAGGTACCTACTAAAAAGTGACAAATATTCAATCAAATTCTAACTGCATTAAACAAACAATAAATACAAGAAGGTCAAATAATTTTACTTGCAAACAACCTAGAACTAACAGAAAGATAAACGGTTTTGTATATCTAGCAATAAAGTTCTACAATTCACTTTCTAATGACCTAAAAAATATACAAAACATATGCGTACTTAAAAAACACCCGAACAAAATAGCTTTTATAGCCTGTGTTAGTGAAATGTATTGTATAATTCTCGATTTTTTATTAATACTATTGTGTCATAATAAATTTTATACCCTCAGACTAGCTCTTTTGCTGATTGGAAACATTTCGTAAAAAAAATATGTTTTGTAATGAAATATGTAAAGTTAAAACGATGTATTTTGTCATTTTTTGTAATTTATTTTGGTTTTGGATTTAATTTCAAGCTCACATCAAAACACGGCTGGCGATAAAAGAATTAGCAAATTCGCGTTGGCCATGAGTTGAGTGTCATACATTTTAAAGGCTTAGGATAAAACGCTGTCTGACTTTTCTTCATCAACACGCATTCACGTATGTTCTCCATAGATTGTGGTACTAGAGTGTTAATTTTGGACGACTTTGATTTGAGCACTATGAGGCCTCTTAGCCAATCACACGTGGAGATAAAACAAAAAAGCAAACCCTTTACGAATATATAAATAGCTTAAAAATGTCCAAAATTAATAACCTAATTTCGAAAAAAAGTTTATTCAACCAGCTAATAGCAGGCAAGCTAACGTTCGGGCAGAACAACGTCTGTCGGGACCGCTTGTATAATATAGAAATGGTTAGTGGAAAATCGTAATCTGTTTATTGAATAAAAATCTTTGATTAATAAAATTTTGCATATTCTTAGAAGAAAACGAACAAAGTTAACTGAAATTCGCAGAAAGGATCAAGTTTTCATTCTAAAAGGGATTTCTTCCAATTATTCTGTAAAATTAAGCATTTAATATTCTGCGGAATTTTTATTTAATCTTTGTTATTCAAGTTCAGTTACCTTCCTCGTGACATATTTGAATTAATAACACGTTTTTACTTAAACGGGTGCGAGAAAGAAAAATGTTTGGTTTGAATTATATTTTATTGTACCTACCTTATGCATTGTCGTAGAAGCATGCATGTCTGCATAAAATATAAATAAACTAGACTTGATGGAAACTTATAAGACGCCAACTAAAAGATTACTCTGACTACCCCCGCATGAAATGTATCAATTAAATCTTAACATCAATTTACGTTATCATAACCGGAAGCTCTATTGCCCCCAACGCCAACTCAATCCTAAGAAAACCTTTCTTTTCAACAGGGTGTTTTAGACTGGAATAAATTACACGGCCAATTTGTCCATTTTATTCCGATCAACTAGTTCAAAAACTGTTTGGAAACTTTGTTGATGGAAGAACACAGACAAACACAGTACGCGAAATATAGGACACCAGCAACGGCTGCTGCCTATAGCAAATAATGATTAAGTTGAGGAGTGGACGAGGGGCGAATAAATACCTCGTCTCCTCGAGGAGGATAATTTCGAGAGTGGACTGTATTGGTGAGGTAGTAAGGGTTACGCAACTACACTATCCTGCTGGTGTCGAGGAGCGCTGTGATGCTGGAACCTGGTGGAGAAGCTAGCGGTCTCGCGACACTAGCACTGCTTGTATATGGTGCCGGTGGTCTAGGTAAACGCTGGCACAGTTCAGTTGTGGATAGTTTGTTGTAAGCACTTTACTTGTTGAATTTTATTTGTGTACTGAAAATAGGACGTTTTTTCCGGCGCTCACACGCGTGATTTTTATTGCAGGGAGTTGCGCTCGGAAAATGGGAAGGTCGGGTAGGTAGATGTAAATATTGTTGAGAGTTGGTCCGAACAGATAACAATAATAATATTAGGCAGAAATGTTATTTTAGCAGTAATATAAATTACCATTTGGCGTTATGGTATACTTCTGATCCTTCATAAAAGAAAGGTTTTAGTTTATTTTATTTGTTTTTTTAATTGAACTTTGATGTTTAATTTCGTGTCAAGGTTTCTTTAATTATGTTAGTTCATTTTATCGGACTTTACTTAAAAACCTGGTATAAAGTAATGCCTAGGCATAGTGGTAGAAACTTCGACCACTAAGTCCTATTATCTTTTAACTCTTTGAAGCATGGTGGTATAAAACGTAGTACATCTCCAATGTACGTTTTTGATATCGTGAGTAGAACCGTGATTTATATTATTAATTACCATATTTATAAATAATACAATATAGATATTACATTGACTCGTAACTAATTAAAAGAGTTGTTTACTCCTTTACTGGCATGATAGTAGTCAAATTTATACCACCTGGAAAAGCGTTATCCATTTTTTAAATTTTAATCTACTTACTTTTAATCTACTTTTTTACATGCGATTATAGTCAGTGAAATATATTTTTTTTTTTTTTTACTAAAATAAAAAACCCCGCCTCAAATAATTGACATATGAACAACATCCATATGGATATGTATACTTTATGTATGAGCATAATATGAAAAATATTTGCGACGAAGTATATATCGAAAATTCTGGTTACCTGCCGATAAAAATGTAGAGATATGGAAAGCAAAATGTCTTTAATAAATCTAATCGTAAATGAAAATCTGTTTTTCAAATATAAACAGTGCTACCAATAAATTTCAAATTAACTGCTTTCATTAAAAACTTAACTGCGTACTTTTTAAAATAAAAAGCAACATCCGCGTTCTTCCGTTTCCTGAACCATAAAATAAATTTCAAATGTGTACAAAAAGAGGAACGGTAATGTAGCTTTAAGTAAAATAATTATTCAACCCAGCAGTTTATATGGTCCGGGTGTTTTAGTTAATCTCAAAATTATACTAACCTTATTAACATAATTTAAATACATGCTAGATGTGCTCAACATTAAAGTGACACTATTCATTTGCCCCTCTGAACTAAGCAACTGAACTTTTGAACTTTTTTCAAAAATACAAAATGTTAAACATCGTAGGTAATTATAGACGTTCAGATACTGGTAACGTTTTTCTGGGTTGTTTTTTTATTTTTTTTCGCTGTCGACAAAAAAAGCTGTATTTTAATACTATCACATGGCAAACAAATTTTGGTTTTTTAAAACACAGAGCTAAAAATATTTCTTTATGACGCAAACAATGTCGGATATAAATTGGTTGCAACAGCGAGGGAAAACATTTTTGAGAAGGGAATATGGAAGTCTAGGCATTTACAGACTTATGACCTGTCATTGGCTGGTTTAAGTGGCCACTTCACACACTATGTAACATTCACCATGGATAGTTGTGGAATATTTTTTGTGTTTTTTTTTAATAGATATTTAAGTATTTCGTTGAAATTTCGTACAAATAAAACATCACGTTAAATATTCATTATATCTTAATTTTTCTTGCTTAATATTTTTCAAGTCAAAGTATATATACATATATAGCGGCCTCCGTGGTGTAGTGGTCAAGACGCTTGACTCACGCAAGGAAGGTTCCGGGTTCGATTCCCGGTGAGAACACAAAAAAAAATTACAATGTTATTTTTCTCAAGCCTGGGTGTTCTGTGGTGTAATTCACCACTGTAATTAGGCCTCCTGACCTGTTGTGGTGCAAAAATAAAATAAATAATAAAATTATATTTTTCTCAAAAAATTGTAAATAATGAAGTGTTTGTGTAGCTACATACTGACTTACCTTTTTACTTCGGAATTGTCTTGAATTTTACCTACTTTCCACTATAAAATTGATTTTATCCATGTTTTGTAATAAAAATGTGTTTTATCTCGCTGCTTCAAAAAATGGATAACAATAGCCTCCAAGAGCCCCCTAGATGAACTAAAAGCTCTTAAGGATCTCAAAGATCTTAAAGACTTCAAGGATGCCGTAACAAATGGTAAGCCAACTAATTTGTCCTATTCTGAGACAGACCATTGTAACGGTTTTAATTCTTTAACTAAGAAAAGGTCTTCAAAGAATACCTAAGATGTTACAAAAAATCGTGATATATACAAAAGATGTAAGGTTTTTTATTGTTCTATTATAACTCGAGCCGGAACTTCTGTGTGTATTTTTTATTAAGGTTTATTTTTAATGAAATCGTTTTATCACGATATATCAATTTAAATTTGCTAAAATTTACGGATTGCTTTTGAAAGATTAACAAAAACTAATAAATTTCTGCATTTACAGTAATTTATATCGCATTTTTTTAGACATAAGTCATAAGTTAGGACGTATAATTCTAACAACAAATATATGACAACAAAGATCGTATACAATCAGAAACATAATAGATTAATAAAAATACATAGCACCTCAATTCGAATTGAAACGTTAAAAATAAGATTTCATTTTATTTGTTAAGAATTCTATATAAAAACTAACGAATCATTAAATGAAGTTTGTATAATGATACCTTTTTTCTATGTAGTGATTTTTCTTTTTTTTCTGATTTACTAAGTTGCAAAAAAAAAGGTTTCTTAATGCGTTTTTTAGAATGTTTTCAACAATCCTGTAATCAATACTTTTTTTTATATATGCAGGTATTTGAATGTAGTTAGTAAAGTTATTTTTGGACAAAAGCTGTTTTAATAAATTCGTGATCAAATTTGCATATTAAGATATCAAAATGCTTTTTAAAATTTAATAGACTTAATAATATACTATTTTGCGTTTTTTTTTTTTTTTTACTTTTGTTTTTTACATAAAAAATTTCACTTTTTTACATATGATTAAGCTATTTAAAAAAATATAATACCTTTTTTTACTAGTGATAAACAACTACAACAAAATTGTCTTAGACAGGTGTTTGAACGTCAGATCTTTGAGTCTGCGATCCTACTATGGCATTACCGTAACACTACCTACTACCTATGTTGTATATTATAATATAGTAATGTTATTTTATATTCTTAGGTCCTCCCGGCCCCCCTGGTCCTCCCGGCCCCCCGGGGAGGACGTCCCCTACCCCCGAGGAGGAGCCCCAAGGAAGAATTGTTCCTGGTGCTGTCACATTCCAGAACAGCGAAGCAATGACTAAGGTAAAACGCAAATTTAATTCAAACGCCAACGAAAGATGATATTCGAAAAATTTGTAAACGACCCACCATTTAAGTATATACATTCTTATCCTATTTCCAGTTTAATGTTTTGAAAACATTTTACCCCTTTGCGTGCTGAAATATAATATTTTGTTTTTGCGCCCAGGAAAAAAATTCCACGTTTTAATACAAAGTGATACCCTTTCTCACTACTTTATTTGCGTAAAATGCTTTCAAATTCACATATTTTTAGCATAAAAAATACAAACAAACTGTGCGTTTTAAAGTGAATGTTTAGTCCTACCTTTTTTTAACACAATAATAATATATTAAGTATAAATGTATTGCAAAATCACTCACTGTAAATGAGTGAACAAAAATATAGTTCAAAATTTCCGATTCTCGTTTTATAGCGTCATCGTTTATCCCGCCAATCATAAACGAGCGGTATGATGACATGATCCTATCTACCAATCATACAAAAAGTCACAAGTGTGACGTCATCATTCTTCATACAACATTCTAGGGCAGAATTTAAACATGTAAATACATTTTCTGCAAAAAGTAGTACGAACACAACAGCATTGCTCAGTTTGATATATAAAATTTAACCTTTTATTATTTTACACAATTCCACCAAGGAATAAAAAAAATACCTAGGTACATTAAAATTTATTTTCTCGCAAAAAATATTCTACGCATTTTTTTAGTCTCTACCTCGTAGTCAAATCTTTAGCCCGTTTGCCTAGTATGCACGAGGCCTCGTGTTTGATTACATGCATGATTGACGTAAAATATATTTTTTAAATTTCTTAAAACTAGGAAACAAATATTTTTTTTTTGCAAGACTAAGGCTTGTCTGCGGGTAACACAAAACACTGTTTTTTTTTTGGTCGCTTCAAATTATTATACCAATTTTATAACGTGTTTTTTAAGGGTACATACTATTAGTCGAAGTTTTTTATCAAGCTACGTATATTTAAATGTACGAAATTAATTTCATTTTTTGCTATCGGAAGCGATGCCATCCACTGCTTTATTTGCTGGTGAGAAGTGAAGACAATATTTCCATCGTTTATTCCAGCGCCGGTAGTGGCTTTATATTAGCTTTGTATCTGTAAAAGTGCAATCAATAGGCAATTACTTGCTGTTTATATGGCGCCTGTGTCCGGTGCATTTGCTTGCTCCTGACCTCCTGACTCGCACTCGCTATGTCACTACAGTAAAACAATATCCATTTTTAAATTTTTAATTAATGGTCTTGTTGGCGCTGCGTTTCTTTTTGATATTACACTCGTATAGTCATGTTTAATCAAGATAAAATCACAAGTAATTATTTAAGCGGAAACAATACTTATTTACCATGATTGAAAAATGTGTTTTTACGTTGAAACTCCTTCATTTGGCCGGATCCGTTTTAAAGGTCACGTGGCCTTTTTTTCAGATTTGCACATTGCAAAAATAAATTTTAAGATTAAATGAAAGGAGAATAACCTCTTTAAAAAAAAATCTTTGTCGGTAAAAGATTCGCGTTATTTGAAATTTACATTGACGGCTTTCAATATTCCTAACACTGTTAGTCCATCTTCGTCTATATAATTGATTCATCCGAAAGCATATATCAAATGACGGGTATGGGGTATGTTAGTTCATTAGCTAATTAATCATTAGCCGTTAAAGTGAACAATCTACTTCCATTATCCATAAGGACAATTAGTTAGTTCTCAAAATATAAAATTGCTATTAAGAAATAGATAGTGGAGGTGGGTTGCGCACGGATCGATGAGTTGATCAATCCAAATATGTAAAACGTATGTGTTTATGAATTGGTTGTGTTTTTTATCAATATTTTTGTTTTTTATTGTTTATTATGTTCATTTTAATTAGGTGAATTGGTTGAATTACGTTTTTTTTATTGTTATTATTTTGTTAATTTTGTTAACTTTGTTAAATAGCTAATCTTAGGCATGTTTCACATTTTGTAAAATGTTTCCCTCAGCATGGGACAGCCCAGTGAGAGAACATTATTCTGTATAAAAAAAAGAATACAAACAATGTAAAAGTATAAATGAATAAAATTAGTGATTCTCTCTATGGGGCAGAGAAAGCGTTCAGAACCGCACTGCCGGAGAACCAAGTCCAATCGGGCAAACCAGATATGTTACCATTGTCATTCTACAATATCTAATACAGAATAATCATTTCACCACATTTTGTAGTTTTAAGAACACCCTGCTTCAGACATCTACTAATATTGAAAACCTTTCAATTCTAAGAAAAATCATATTTCATAAGTCCATTTTACTTCCAGAATAACCTTATTTAAGATAAAAGCTTAGCATCAACCTATTCAAGACCTGACATCAAAATATTAAAACCCAAATCATATATTTTACGAACGCCTACTTTGGAGTTTTTACACCAGCATACCAGGACTAGCACCTAAAGGTTAGGACTGATAACGTTACCTTTCAAAAATTATCAAGATACGCTGCGGTCTGTGTATTAATAAAAAACCGTATGCACCATTAAGTGTGGGAATGGAAATATGATGATGTTATTTCTTACCGAAGACCACAAAAATAAACGATTTAATTACGAAATTTAGCAAGACCGCAGCCTTCCTACTCATCAATTTTGAAACTACTTGAGGCGTTTACTTGTGCAAACATAACATTGTTATTTTCATGCTCTGAGAATTATTATTGATGAGCAACTCTTTCAATAATTATGCGTACCCTCTGTCTGATGGAGCGGATGCTTTAAACAGATCATAAGTGCTTGGAAACAGTGGTTATTTGGATGGTAAATATTTGGAAATTGATTTAATTGAGACCTAAATCTTATGCTCCGAGTGTTGAAGTTACAAATACATAAAATTATTATCTACAGGATAGCCAGACAGCCGGACACCTCAGTTTAAAAAAAAGTAATGGAACACCCTTAGACCTGTAAAATATAGTTCAGTTTTGGGGATATTCAATTTTACTGCTTTTGCACTGACGTGTGTAGATACAATATTTCTTTGCCGTGTCAATCTCAGATTTAGCAAATATTACATTGCTCCTAACAATAATTTTAAAAAAGAGATAGTAATTCACGGTACACATGCACACATTTGTGTGAGAAATAGCTATCCATTATTAGTTCATATTTCGGTGTAACTTGTTACCATTGCAACGATACTGGAAGTTAGTATACTATTTACGTACTTTCTTTAAAATCGTGTTAAATGTAACTCTAAAATATTTATAATTATTTTTCCCATTAATTGGCTTGCATTTAAGCGAAAAACGGTACACCTTTATACTTAAAGAGGGATATTTTTGTGTAAGAATAATCGGGAATTCAAAATATTTAAGAAAAAGCTTAAATATACATTTCTAACTATCTTTTATATTGTTTTACTTGAAAATACTGTATCTTTTGTAGTTTATAATAATTTATATTTTACGGTCTCTAAACTGGTACCTAGGGCGTTAGACTAATGATCTATATGTTTAAAAAGGCTTTAAAAAAATGGATAGTTAGAAGGTAGAAGTAAATTGGATTGTCTCATTCACCCATACTAATATTGAATCAACTGCTCCACAACTGTATAGATTATGTTAGGTTTTTGTTATTTTCATTGTGTGTTTTGTAATATAAATAATACAGATGTACATAAATACCTTGGTTTTTAAAACTGTCTGAATATTTGTTAATTATGTTTGTTTGTTAAGTTTGTCTTCTTTGTTTATTCTCAAATGTAATTTCAAAAAAGTATATTGTTAAGTGTCCTCGGCACGGTAAAACCCCAGTCAGGTCACATTATTTTAATTATTAATTGTAGTTTGTAAGCAAAAAATATGAATCAATAAAATAAAATAAATAAAATATAACAAATAATCAATATAGGCTTCATTTGGTGTACCGATGTAGTTCTCATAGCGCTATCAGATGAAGATAATGTTACAATGATATGACAAAAAACTTACAATCATTCTCTTCGTGGGACGAAAAATCTGTCATACGTATTGTGATTCAAATATCAAGAATTTAATTACAAATTATAGTAAATAAAGCCTTTGTTTCGATGAAAGAGTGCCTTCTTGTTTGATTTCTTGATTTAACTATGTATTCATCTCACTTCAATAGATTACACGCATTTATAGAGGGCTTCCTAATGAGAACATACGTATTCAAGGGTTGAGATGTCATTGTTGAAATGATGCGAGTCCTTAGAACGCTCAGCTAGATATTTCTCATCCAAGAACTGGTGTTTGTTTGACTGGGAATTTCTTTTGACAGAGGTTAATATGTTGTCACACGACGATAGCACAATCCTCGCTTTCTTTGCTTCTCCACCCACCTAAACCCACACTCTGAGACTTCTTGCCATTTGCCCGTGGACAGGGGCGGGAAATTCCATTCACACACTGACGCATAATATTTTCGATGTATGTTTTTGGATTTGAAGAACTAGAACGTGTGTTCAGGTTAGTGAGTTTGAGGGAGACAATAAAATATCATTTTCGTGGCTACGTTGGAATACTGGCTCCGTCAAACTTTTCGTTTTTACAAGTTTCACGTCAAAACGTTCAATAAATAATATTAACTATGATTAAATTATTATTTCGTTATGTATAAAAACCAACTTACCGTTTTAAATTCTACATTTTTTTTTTATTTGAATAGCGTTTTAACTATATGGGTTTGTATTATTGTTTAAACTATTTAAAGGTTTATATTATTATCGTTTTAACTCTACATGTTTATAATCCGGAATATCTAAGAGAACTATGAATTCCAGATGAACTAGTTGACAGGCGTCTTACGCTTAGATCAGCTACGTCTACGGCGAAAGAAAAAGTTATTATACCTCTACGCAAACAGCGCGCTTAATTCAGTGAACGCGCATTTGCGGTCGCAGGCCCTATGGCATGGAATACTCTCCCAGCAGAGGTACGAGGCTGTAAGAGTGAAGTGATGTTTCGGAAAAAGCTTAAAACCCACTTGTTCTCCGTTGAATAAGTCCGTAGCATGTGATAACAAAATAAATTGTTTTAATTAAATTACAAATTTAAAAGCTTCAATTAAATTTATTTATCTATAGAATCATTATGTAAGCACCCTTGAGGTGTTTTATTACAAAAATGGCGCTTTATAAGTTATTCATAATAATTATATTATTTGACAGATTTGTATTTGAAAGAAATGAATATATATATATATAATATATATATATATATATATATATCTTATAAATTGATTTTTAATATTTTTTAAAAGCTCTTCTATAGGATAAATCATTAAATAAACTAGACATATGATTGTGTGCTTTAGTATTTTTTTTTACAATTAACGAGAGAAAAATTCTCACAAGAAATGTTTGCCGTTTTTAAAGTCAAACCACTGTACGATTATCAAATAATTCTGAAATAGGAAGCTGTTTTTTTTTGGAATGTAAAAAATGTTGACTGATCGTCTAGAACTAAAAATAAACTTTTAAGCCTTTTAAAACAAGCAAACGAGGTTGAATTGTCGTCGGAGGTTGCTGTGTATTTTTCTCGGTTCTTTACAAAATCAAACCACCTGAAAACGCATTTTTTTAAAACTTATCGATCCGCATAAACCATTTGCTAAGCTATTGGAAGAAATTGAAGAAAAACAATGTTTTTAAAATCATGCAGTATAAAGTTGTAGCAAATAGTTTATTAGATTTCTTTCAAAACCAAACAACTGCATACAAAAAATGGAGAATAAACATAATAATAGGTTTTGGACCTTCTAGTCATAATGAAGAATATCTATATATTCTATCATAAGCGATTAAATGTTAGTACATATAGTTGAAAATTATACCATTTGGGCACATACCCTTATAAACTTGAACTTCAAAATGACCTAGGAAGGGGAAAGAATTACCGTGGAGTCTCCCTTTTAGGGAAGAATGTCTCGTTGAAAAAATCCCGAGGACTTAAGAACTATCAAGCCTATCACAGCGCTAGTCCTTTCAGGCTTAATCCCCGGCAGAAGTGATGAGAAAATGGGACAAGGGGCTTTATTATCCGCCCGGAAAATGAGGTGTTAAGTACTGTAAATCTTAGCGTTTAGGTAGCCTTTGTCTGCCCAGTCCGGCGGTCATGTCACTAAGAATCTTCATATAAGAAAACGAAAATCAATTTTTTTTTTTTCATTTAAGCTAGGTTTTTGAATGGCATGTTTGCAGTGTTTTTTTAAAAACAAAACTAGCTTATTTACACTGTTTAGTCTGGTAAAGATTTGAACCGGTTTTATTTCGAAAATAAAATCATTTCATGTTAAAAATAATAGTTGGTTAGCCAAGAAATGGCTCCTAAAACAGGCCACAGCCGGAACATCCCATCCGATCCTAACATATTTTAAACATAACTACTTTATAAATAGGGTATTATCATAAACTGGGGATATGATTTTAAATGTATTGAGTATTTAAAGAGTATTTTTATGATTGCGAGCATTTTACTATAAACATCTTAAACTTATGTTTTCATTTACAATTTCCCTTTTAAAGTTTGATGAAAATAAAACGGCCCGTAATTGTCCAAAAGCTTGATAACGTCACGCGTGACTTACGAATTATACGTTCACTTAAATCCTATACGGAGATCGTCTGATGCTGGCGGTTTGTAGATTTTTATTTGTGTTTATAGTTAAATTTCGTATTTTCCTTTGATTTTTTATAAGTTTTCTTTTATAAACTTCCATAGCATTATGACTGACATAGGTTTTTTTAAAGAAAATCTGGTAACTTGCCCAAAATAAATATAATCATACGTATTTTTTCTCATTCATCACAAACTTTTTAAGTTCCAAGTATGGAAATGTAAAGGCCGCAAAGTAAGGAAATATTTTTTGTTTGCTTCCAGAATGTATTCATTTAAATAATTGTGTTATTTGTAAATTCTTAAGGACAATTAATAAAAATATTTGAATTTGTTTAATATTATTTGCCAAATTTAAATAATAAGTCTAATTGAATTTACTTTACTTTACTTTTGGCCCAAAATTTCACGTTTTGTTTACGTTTTATTTAGACAGTAATAATATTTTATTGTCACATGACTCTTTCAGACTGATTTTAACTACCTCACATTATATTATATTTTTTTATGGGTATGGGTTTTTTTAGAACAGAACTTAGCAGTACTTGTATCCTATAACTTAAGACATTTGATGCCCGTAAATTAGTCAAAACAGTGTAAAACAATCGATTACAACAAAAACAACACGCCGGCTATACAACACGCCGCACAGAGGAGTATTACCAGTCAAAAAGTGCGCGAAATTATTTATTGAGGTTTTATGGCATAATATGTTTTAAAAATAAATAAATTAATAGTTTTATATTCATTCTCTTAACTAAACGCAAATATAACATACTTTAAAGAGTTAATTATGTACTTGGGTTTCATAATTTATGTAAACAAAAAAAAGGTAAATTTGAAATTTTATTTTGGTATTTATTTCAAAAGCACATTTAATTATAATAATTTGTATGAGCATACAAGATACTTAACTAAAATATGAATTAAAATTTTTATTTACAATTAATAAAAAAAACAAAATCTGTTGAATTTTCAGTTTCAGAATCTTCTTCTCCATTATCTTCATTAGCTGATTCGGGCAAGAGTAAATTTATCTTGCTGTAGAAAAGCAAGATTTCTGAAAAACTACTGCTTTTTTGTCATTAACAGTTGTTTGGAGTTTTGTAGAGACTAGTGAGCTTTGAAAAATATTACCGTCACTGTCTGTATTGTTCTGGAATTTTTGTTTGAACTGTTGTTGTTTGGATCCGTCACAACCCCATTTTGTAAGCAATTTAAGTTTTTCTAGTTCTTTTACAGGGAGCGCTCTAAAGACCTTTTATATTTATTTATTAGTTTCTTGAATAATTTCTCATTGTTTTCTGGTTAAGTCAGTTCTACAAATATTTCTAAAGTTTCAGATGGGGTGAGTGTGTGTGTGTGTCAGTTTGTGTGCAAATTTTTGGTTTGCAGACTAAATAATTTTTTTATACTTGGATGTATTAGAGTAGCTGTGATGTCTTTAAACAGTTTTGAAACCTCACTTTGCCCGGCAGATTGTTGACTCATAATGGTTGCATAGCTCAATTTATCAGTCAAAACATTTTCCCTCAAATCTTTCATTTTTCGTCGCTTTCTACTTTCGCATGAATTTCGGAGAAATCTATTGTGGTTCGGCCAAATTTAAATAATTTATTGGTAGGCAATGAAACACAATACGAAACCTATTCCTTTTTTTTATAAAACGATCTTTTTTATAAGTTACAGCTGCCCAACGTTTTTGTAAAATCGTATCTAGTATTTTGTAATGAACGCCTCAGAATCAAAAGATTTTCACTAAGACATTTTGTATGTTTTATAAGATTTTTTTCTAAATACATCATCTTTGCATGATGTTAAACGTGTATTTTTTTGTCACCTTTCTAATGCTTTCTATTCTCTTGTCTATCTCTGTCAACAAAAGAATTGTAATAATGTCCCAAAATTTTAATTTCTTTAATAGACCTTTTTATTTTTTGTTTTTTTTCGAAAAAGCAGAAACATGCGGAAGGTTTTTTTACTAATTCAGTACAAATATGAACTATATTTATCTCTGGTAAGGGTTTGATTGCCCAGCACAGCCCAGCAAATAAACATATTTACCAGTTTTAAAAAAAAAAAACGAAAAAAAATACTAACTATTTTTCGGTTTTTTATAATCAAAACAAATAATTTAACTGTACTTAAAAAAAAAATATATATATTTACAGAAAATATGCACCTTTAACATCTTTTTTTATAAGAAAAAAATAGTGAAACAACAAAAACTAAACGAAAAACAATATGTTACGTGACGCTCTGAATAAAATATAAAATCTGACGACGTGTACGATCGCCACAACGCTCGGGTTACAACTAACGTGGCATGCAGAGATGGTAAGAGAGAGGGTTGTAGGTGACGATTCTTTGCCATGATTTTAGTTGACTTCGTGATCAAATTGTGATTTTGAGTAATTAACGATTTTTCGCCTGGAAATACTCCAATGTGCGCCGGTCGGAATCGTAACGCGTGACGTCACAAGCCCATTGGGCATCCGAATGGTCGTTTTAACACCACCTCAAAACAAACGTTTTGAAAAATTAACGCGTGGACATAAAAAAAAAATCACCGTCGTTATTTTTTTCTCTACTTTTTGCACTTAAAAAAAAAGTGATGCTATCCTACTGGAAAATTGTTTTCAGGCGTTGCCATGTCAATTATGTCAGATGAATCTCTTCACAACAATAAAGGTTTCAGCTCTTTAACTTTACTTAAATCAACAAATGGAAGAATTGAAGAAATATGGCAGTTCAACCAAAATAATAAATGTTACCCAGTGTGTAAAATGGTCACTAAAACCAGCCAATGACAGGTCATAAGCCCTGTTAATGTCCAAACCTCCATATTCCCTTCTTTAAGTTATTCTCCATCAGTATTATAATTTGTGACTAAAAAAAGTTTATTTATTGAAGTAAATTAATAGAACATTGTTTTTTTGAAGTAAATTAATAGAACATTGTTTTTTTGAAGTAAACAAATAAATAAATATTCTGATTAAATATTATTGATATTTAAAGCATGAATTTTGTGGTCAAACGTTTAACTAAATGTGATTTAATATTTGTATACAACCACTTACCGACTTTTCTATGTCTACTGGGTTCAAGACGTACCCGTCTCTTTTTCAGGACACCAATTAAACTAACATGCGAAACCCACTATGCACCTTCACCATAGTTGTTGCATAAAAATATTAAACCAGGATAAGGTTATGAAAATATTTTATGCTGTGGGAGAAACAGTTTTTAAAAAAATAAGGAGGGGATAAAAGGAGGGGCGTGAGCTTAATTGGTATAGGGTGATCATTACAATGGAATACGTATAGACATAGTAAGTGGTTATAAACAAATATTTAATAACTTTGAAATTAGTATAAACCTTGTACATTAAGCAAGGTAAAAAATAATGCGAATCCTGTATAAAAAAATAAACGATAAAAAAGCCAAGAAACGGCATTTTAAATGATATGGCCTAATTTCACGTCGGCGTCGCGTCACTACAGCTAACCATCGGGAAAAAGGTCGTAAGCACCAAGCAACGCCGGGTAAATTCAATGTTGAAAATAGCAAAAAATGCATCCAGAACGAGTGCCTTAATTTCATGTCGCTATTTCCTTTTTGGGAGAAGCTCTTGGAACGTAAAAATAGATACATAATACTTGTTTTATGGTAAAATATTTTTTACACTGTTTTATATACCTACTGATAGAAAACATTTTTTTCTATCACAGGAGAGTACAAATTGAATAACACTTTTTCTGGGCTGGTACTCCGAACGCGTTTACAGCGCGCTATAATGCGTATTTAGTACGTAAAAACGCGCTATACCGCGCCGTAATTTCATTTGGAATACAAGCCTTGGAGGTGTCTGGGAATTTCGATACATAACTAATTGAACATTGTTTTGCTGTCACTACCTCCCCAGTTTTGTGCAAAAAAGACAGCTGCACTTGGGACCAATTTTGCCTAGCTAAAACCGCCAAAATTGAGGTTTTGCGGTCCCGTTTTTTGCACTTAAAAACTAAACCGACTTGGTTGTATTTTTTTAAGAAAGAATATCTAAAAAAAAAAAAACTTTGTTGGTTGGTTTTCTGTTTTTCACAATTATTATATTACATTTATATACCGTACGTCCAAAGACTGTCGATAAAACTGGGCGCTTTTTTGGGTTTTTACCAATTTATCAAAAAAGATAAATAATAAAGACACGCCAATGGTAAATTATCTTTAATGTGCAAAAAAATCACGGCTCTTGTTTTATAATTTAGGGAGAAAATACATATAACAGTTTATTTATATGAAGAAAAGTCAAATCGCCTTTTATTTATTGTGGATAACTTATATAGCGCCATTTTCGTAATAAAATACCTCAAGGGCGCTTTACATGGTGATTCTATTGTTAAGTTAATTTAATTGAAGTACTCCGAACGCGTTTACAGCGCGCTATAATGCGTATTTAGTACGTAAAAACGCGCTATACCGCGCCGTAATTTCATTTGGAATACCAGCCTTGGAGGTGTCTGGGAATTTCGATACATAACTAATTGAACATTGTTTTGCTGTCACTACCTCCCCAGTTTTGTGCAAAAAAGACAGCTGCACTTGGGACCAATTTTGCCTAGCTAAAACCGCCAAAATTGAGGTTTTGCGGTCCCGTTTTTTGCACTTAAAAACTAAACCGACTTGGTTGTATTTTTTTAAGAAAGAATATCTAAAAAAAAAAAAACTTTGTTGGTTGGTTTTCTGTTTTTCACAATTATTATATTACATTTATATACCGTACGTCCAAAGACTGTCGATAAAACTGGGCGCTTTTTTGGGTTTTTACCAATTTATCAAAAAAGATAAATAATAAAGACACGCCAATGGTAAATTATCTTTAATGTGCAAAAAAATCACGGCTCTTGTTTTATAATTTAGGGAGAAAATACATATAACAGTTTATTTATATGAAGAAAAGTCAAATCGCCTTTTATTTATTGTGGATAACTTATATAGCGCCATTTTCGTAATAAAATACCTCAAGGGCGCTTTACATGGTGATTCTATTGTTAAGTTAATTTAATTGAAGCTTTAAATTTGTAATTTAATTAAAATAATTTATTTTGTTGTAAAAATTCTGATAAATCTCATTTACAATAATAATGGTGTCAACTGCTTTACTGTTAGTCTTAGGAATAATCTTTTTTACGTTATTTATTTTAATTTATTATAGTTGATGTGTAAAAATTCCCAAAACAGTAAGGATAGCGATATGACAGTAATAATAGGAAACGATGGAAAGATGGTGATGAATTGGAGTGGAATTAAAACGAGATGGAAGGAGTATTTTAAGGTGGTCCACAAACACACACAGGAAAAAAAGACAGTGCACCACCTTCTCAAGTTACCATGCAGATGACGATGTGAAACAGATACGTATGAAATAAATTGAAAATGCTGTATAAGAAATTGAAAAAAGTATATTATGAAGAATGGGAAAGCACAAAGGTTGGATAACATTGCCACAAAGTTTACAAAGACGGGAGGAGAAATATTTTTTGAATGACTGCATAAGCTTTTAAACCTATGTTTAGAGGAGGAATATACTTTCTCAGATTGGAGAAGGGCTGTTGTTATGCCTGTATACAAAGAAATAGGCTCTAGGGTGGATAGCGGAAACTATAGAGCTATCAGCCTTCTAACTTTTAACTCAACTGTTGGAAAAATGTATGGCAGAATACTGATTGAGTGCTGTACTGAATGAAAGAGTGTGGGGTATACAAAATGGATTTATGAATAGAAGAGGATTTATGGATCAAATATTATGTCTGCGAAATATGACAGAAAAACTTCTGACTAAACACCAAAAGCTTTTTTGCGCATTTGTTAATCTGCAAAACGCATTTGATAGAGTTGACAAAGAAACATTGTGGAAGGTTTTATCGGAGTACGCAGTGAATAGGCTATTGCGTCACTGTACAAATACAGCATGGCATGTGTGAGGGTAAATGAGTCAAACAGGAGTGGGTAATGTCAGAATGGTTGTTCAACGTATACGGCAAGTCAATTATGTTTACAATAGCCTCAATCGTCTCTTGGATCTCGTGTTTTCCAACTCGGACAACATATCTGTGGAAGTTGCAAATGACCATATTCTACCTATTGATGTTTACCATCCACCTTTATTTATTAGATTCAATACCTCGATAACTCAAAAGTACAAAACTTCTAATATTAAGTCCAATTTTTTTAAAGCAGATTATCCAGCAATCAATTCATTTCTTTCGACTACTGACTGGAGTTTTATAAACCAGGAATTAAATATCGATACTATAACTGACCAATTTTATACCATCCTTAACACAGCCATTGAAACATATGTTCCTAAAACCAAGTTTATTTTTAATGAGTATCCTAAATGGTTTAATAGCCAACTTATCAAAGTCATACGTAACAAAAAAATTGCTCATGCTACTTATAAAAAATCTCGAGATATTAACGATTACAATGAGTTTACTAAACTGCGAGCTCAGGCTAAAAATCTCTCCAAAACATGTTATCGTAATTGTATTTCAAAATTTGAACAAGAGGCCCTTAGCAACCCTAAACATATTTTTAAATTTTCTAATACTCTCAATTGTAAAGAGTCTGGAATTCCATCCACAATGTATTATGGCAGTAGAATGGCCGACGCACCACAAGATGTTGTTAACTTGTTTGCCGACTACTTTAGCAGTGTATATAGTTCAGAGACTGATCCAGAACTGCACGATTTTGTTTGTACTAATTTGATTGATTTTAATACCTGTTTGTTTACTAATGCTGATATAAAAATTGGGGTAAGCAAATTGGATCCAAGCAAAGGTTCTGGACCAGATAATATTCCTCCCCTCTTCCTCACCCAGTGTGGTTCTTCCTTGACTGATCCACTTACTAAAATTTTTAATTTATCCATAAAAACTGGTATATTTCCCGAAAGATGGAAAGTCAGCTTCTTGACACCTATTTTTAAAAAGGGTGATAAATCAGATATTGCTAATTATAGACCCATCTGCATGCAGTCAACTATACCTAAACTATTAGAATCTATTTTTTTGATAAAGTTTACTCCAGAAATAAAAAAAGTTATCTCCCCATTACAACATGGATTTATTACAGGAAGATCTACTACGACAAATCTAATGTTGTATCAGCATCGGCTTATGGAAGCTATGGAGAAACGCCGGCAAACTGATACGATCTATACTGACTTTAGTAAAGCTTTTGATAAGGTGTCACATGCGATTTTAGTACACAAATTAAAACTATTAGGAATCTCGGGAAACATTTTAAAATGGTTCAAAAGCTACTTATCGTCTAGGAAAAGTTTAGTCAAAGTATTCGGTTATGGGTCGTATCAGTTTGAGGCATCTAGTGGAGTTCCTCAGGGATCTCACTTAGGTCCTGTTTTGTTTTTGCTTTTCGTTAATGATATTGTATCGATATTCGAGGGAGTGGACATTCTTTTATTTGCTGATGACCTGAAATTATCTAAGACTATTGCTTCTGTTAGTGACTGCGAATCTCTTCAATTAAACCTGGCGAGTCTATATACTTGGTGTCAGAGAAATGAGCTCTTTCTTAATATTGACAAGTGCAGTGTTATTACGTTTACCCGTAATAGAACTTCAATCAACTTCTCTTATAATATAAATAACACAGATCTCGTAAGAGTTACAGAAATAAAAGATTTAGGTATAGTGTTCGATGACAAGTTGTCATTTGCTCCACACATTGATGCAGTTACTAACAAGGCAATGAAGTGTCTCGGATATTTGCTGAGAACGGTGAAGGATTTTAATTCCATCGATTCGCTTAAATCTTTATATGTTGCCTTAGTTCGGAGTAACTTAGAGTATAATTCAATAATTTGGTCACCTTGCTATAAAATACATAACATAAAATTAGAAAAAGTCCAACATAAATTCCTTCGCTTCATAAATTTTAAACTTAATATTCCCGTTGACCAAATCGACTACAACTTCCTATCAAATAATTTAAAATTGTCTACTCTCTCGAATAGGAGAATCTTAACCGATTTAGTAAACCTATATAAAATTGTAAATGGCGCGCTGGACAGCCCTGATTTAACGCGACTGGTCAATATTAAAATACCTTCCCGCCGCACACGAAATAAGTCGGTGTTTGTCGAGGTGTCCAGCGGGCACAACTACTATGTAAATTCACCTATAGCTAGACTTCATCGCCTTGGTAATGAATATGGCGATGTTGATATATTTCGTTACTCATTGAGCATATTCAAGACCAAAGTACTACAGGCGACCGACGCGACTGAGTCTAGTCAATAAATCCTCGATCGTATTTATGTATGCTTAAAAGTTAGCCCGTGTTATGTTTTATATTTTTAGTTTATAAAACCCTTTTCAGTTTTCAACATTTTAAATAACTTCACTTTAAAGTTTAGTTTACCGGTGTAAAAAAAATTAATTATGTTTTATTTAAATCCTGTTATGCCTTATATTATAAACATAATATAATGTATGTATTATGTCTTAATAGTGTATTATGTTAACTATGTAACTTTATTTTTAAATTTTAATAATATATGTATATTTTTTTTTTTAATTTTTATATTTGAAAAATGTTAATTATGTTTAATGTGTAACTTTTTCTTATGATATAGTATGTATAATGTAAAAGCCCCATGGGCGTCAACAGAAAGAAAATAAAAATAAAAATAAAAAGTATACATCAATAATTGTATGAAAGAACTTAAAGATTTAAGAATGGTAGCAAAAATGAGTGGTTAACTGTCTTTTGTATGCTGATGATGCCGTGTTTCTTGCTAGCAGAAAAAAAAACCTGCAATACTAGGTAACAAAAGTCTACGAAGTATGCAAGAAAAGCAATTTGCTAATGAATGTTGAAAATCGAAAGAAATGGTTTTTGAACGGGATGAAAATATAACTAAATGTGAGATCGGTGTGAACAGAGATACTCTGAATCAGGTAGAACAATTTTTGTATCTGGCTTTCGAAAGAAAGATATTGTATGGAGGGTGGGTGCCAAGAACAGGGTGAACGGTGCACTGAAATCTACCTTGGCAAACAAATATTGGTCGCAGTAGGCAAAACTAGCAGTTCACTGTAGAGTTCTAGCGCTATCCCTAATGTATGGGAGCGAAGCATGAAATTGGAAAATAGATTATGAAAGTAGGTTGAATACTGTCGAAATGCGATATCTCAAGCGAATGTGTGGTTTAACAATGAATTATAAGATGCGTGAACTATGTAAGGCTGAAACATGCATTATCAACATAATCAAGAAAGGGGTGCTGCATTGGTTTGGACTTGTAGGCGAATGAACGGCGAAAGAACAGCTATAAGGATCTACAATGCGAATGTTGATGGATGCAGAAAACGAGGAATGGACATATCAAGACTGCATGAGAAGATGTATGCATGTAGAGGAAGCGAGATATGTGTGCAAAGACACTTTTTGCCTACCCGTACGGGGAAATGGCGTGATGGTTCGTTTGTTAGTTTGTTTGTATGATTTCAGCTCTATTACTCCACAAAAATTTATTTATTTAAAACTTTAAGTTCAAAGAAAAAGTATTTTTGCGGACTTATTTCTAAAGCCAATATCTTCCAGCCAACAACTAGATTTTAGAAATAAAGAAATATTGAAGTTCAAATATAAAATATAGAATGTTACACAGAGTGTAAAGGGATCACTAAAACCAGCTTATGATCGGACATAAGCCCTGTGATTCATCATTGGCTTATAATGCCTTGACTTACTTAACCCCCACTCGAAAATGTTGTTCACCCCCGTCAAATTCTTATTAAATCATTTCAAACTTTTACATAATTAGCCAGCACCTTCTACCAGGATAAGAACCTTTAAAAGTTATATTTTTTTGGAGTAACGAGATTTAAACATAATATGTTTTTTTTACTTCGCAGAATAGAACTACGAGTATGTGTTAAGATAAATATCTCTCTCCATCAACGTGATGGATGAAATTGTTTCAGATGGGTACTTCCAGGGATACAAAAAACGCGTATTTTAAAGTAAAATAGATTCGTGTGACATAACGAGAAAAATAATAAGATTTAAACTATTCACGCTGTATTACATCATCAAAGTTCATTCGTTTCATACGAATTTGTATTACAATATTTCAAGAAAATTGTGTAAAATAAATGTTTTTCTTTGATAAAAAATAGTAGAATAACGTTTTTAAATTAATGTATTTTTTTACTCAAAAAACGTGAATATTTCACAATTTACAAATGGTAATGATAATCTCTCGTCAATCCGTGCCTCGTGTCTGATGATGGTGACTACGCCTGACTCCAGGCATTGCTCGACAGTCCCTCCCATCTGGAACGGTCTTGTGCTCTTCTATATGCATTCTTCAGTTATCATTCTAATAATTCAGTCACTACGCCGCTCCATCTTGTCGGTTGACGTCCACGCGACCTTGTCCCTGGAAACTTCCCAGGAGAACAGTTTTTTCTTTTCAAACTCCCTCAGTGTCCAACACTCCACACCGTAGATGAACACTGAGAAAACCGCAGCCTTCACCAGTCTCTTTTTGGTGTTAATGGTTATACTGCGATTCTTCCAAATCTTCACCAGCCGACTCAAATCACTTTTGGCAATACCAACACGTCGCCGTATTTCACCTTCACACCCACCACCATCGCTGATGAGAGAACCTAGATAATGAAATTGTTGACTCTTTCTAAGTTGCGCAGTAAGGATAATGGTGTTCTTTTATTAGCTCGATCAATGTAATAGTTATCATGGTATATTAAAATTTATTTAAAATAATAATGGTAATCATGGTTTATTAACAAAAATAACAATTACTTTATCTACTACATACACAGTTGGGTAATAGATTTCTGTGGATCATGTCTAGTCTGCCCAACTAGGTACATCCTGTTTTAAGGCACACATTTTTTATGCAAAATAAAACATTAAATTACTACCTACTTGATAATTAACTATACAGTTATACAATATTAGTTTATACCATTTATTTTCTAAGAATGTTTTAAAGTAAATTTTTTGATTTTTCTCGACCTAAGCGATTCATATTATGTATAATAATGTCATAGTATTAAAGATGAAATTGTTAAACTAAGAACAATTTAGACAAATTTAGGCAGGCGCAGTAGCGCAGTTGGTAAGACAGCTAACTGTGAAACTAGCGTCGCGGGTTCAATTCCCGCTAGTTTTCAGATGTTTTCTCAATTGGTCTGGGTGTTGTGATATATTTTTCATAACTTCCTTCCATATCCTATTTCCCACCTGCTGACAAGTTTCTGAAGAAGAGGCTTAGCGAGTGATTCCTTTAAACAAAAAAATAAAAACTCCCATAAATTATAATTCTATATGTCGACAATCTTGATGATCAGCTCCTCATAATAAAAGATTCCGACCACATATAATTTGGAATTATGATCCGGATTCCGGATGCATTGTCTCTAGGCGGTTATACTGATTATATTCTTTGTGCTTTTGAGCACAACTTACTTCTGAAAAAAAATGGCAATAAACGAATTCAAAGACTTTTCGTAAAAATAAAAAAATCGTAGAACCACTTCTTAGGTTTGAAGACTACCGAGAAGCGTGTGATTTTTATAATCTACAAAGATGAGTTGACTGTAAGAGCAGATAGACAAACCATCGCAGACGTGGTGTCCCTCATCAACATTCATTCTGACAAAATAGACGCCCGCATTCATTTTAGAGTACCTACCGGTCCTTCAATACCTTAGAGACGAGCGCGTTCTTCACAACTTCTTCATGTACCAAAATGTAGCAGGATTTACTCGAAAAACATTACATATACTTGAAAAATACTATTTTGACTCTAATTATGGATGCTTACAATAAGAAATTTAACCACGTTACTATTTTGGAAGGAACATCATCATAATTTAAACAGATAATATTATGTAGAAAATTGTAAAATAACTAAAATTTCATCTCATTTAAAAAACCCATGAACTAAAATATTCATTACCAATATTTCAAGGAGTTTTTTAAATTCATGTTTAATTTTAAAAGTGTTTTACATTTTAAAATAATAGATTTTTAATCAACTTTATTTGAAGAACTATATAAATTTAATGAATAATTTAGGTAGGGTGTATTTATTTCATGTTCAACAACCTACTACGTTCCTGAATTTTTTATCGATTTTAATAACGAAAGTACTTACTTCAAATGCTTTGTTCTTTCCGGAGGGCATTATACTCAATGTTAAACAATATTTAATCAAACTTATTGAAAAAAAACTGATTTTTTAAAATGGTTTGCAATAATACATATTTAAAATCAGCAATATTGTACCATGTATGCCTTATTATGTAATATGAATTATCCAGCATGAATTAATTATAAACTCATTTTAGATGCTTCTTTACAGACCCCAGAGCATGTGATGTCTTTATTTCGTAAGTTCTTTCGTATACCATGTATATATCTTTCTCTGCCGCATTCAAAATAGTATAGCGTCCTCGTTTCTGGTGCATGCAAACAAACACTCTGTGACTTTTGAACTAATTACTCGTACTCTAGCCTAAATAAGTTCGTGGGCATATGGATAATTCCAGCATAGAAACTGATTGCGCCAATTGCCCGTTAGCAGATGCACTCTCAAAAATTGCTGGTTCGCGGGATGCGTTGTCCTTTATTTACTTTGCTACAGAACCCTAAATGCAATGGTTGCAATTCCTACCTTATTCTGGGTTCTGGCACCTTTATTGCTAGTACTTCTTTCGCGGCAGTCAAGATTAGATCCGATCTTGTTGTCAAAAAGGAAGGGCACTTGACAAATTACGCAACACAGTAGATTAAATAGTTGTTGATCGCAAAATATCTTTTTGCGATCGCGGTGATAATACTCGTATAAGAAATCACATGTACACACGCCCAGTTCAGTTGTGGTTCTGGCACTGGAACAATCTCGGTACCCACGGTAAGCAAAATGCAACATCTTAACCAGGGTCCCGTAGGTAGTAAATAAATCCGAACGCCTCATTCTAGAAAATGTGCTGTGGAAATAATATATATACATGTGTGCACATAGATTCAATGTGGCGTAACCAGAAACACGTGGGATTTATAACAATCATATTTTCGACTCGATAGCCATCGAGTAACCACTCTAAGGTAAAAATCATGAAAAAATAAATCGAGTTGGGATAAATCTGTCTCATAGTGCATAGTTGGCGCATTTGCTTCAATGTTTAGAGGTTCCGGGTTCGTTTCCAAGGTCGACACAAAACGTTTATTTTAATGCTGTTTGCATCGCAATATTTTACTGTCCCTGAACCGTAAATCGTCGTCGGCCTCATGGTGTAATGGTCAGTGCGTTTGCCTACCATGCAAGTTCAATTCCCGACATATTGTAGGTTATATTAAATATTTATTTCAAAGGGTGTATTTACACTAGAATATTTCGTAGTCCCTGGACTAGTACCCTGAATCGTAAGACTGATCATCTAACCTTCGTGTTACAAAAATGATTAAGGTACGCTGCGATTGGTGTACCAATGCAGTGCCCTATGCACCATAAGGTTTGGAAAGGGAATGATGATGATTATGATGAACCGTAAGAACCACTCCAGGTATGAAGTGTAATACTGATCACTGAAGATAAAAATAATCTAATTAATTTAATGATCGAATAAACCATCAAATAAAAAAACTGGTTTTGGACTTTTATTCGAATTAATTAATTTATCGAATGCATTCGATTATTTTCATCCGAATAAATCATCTCTACTGATCATAACGCAACGAATGACGATCTTGCTCCATTTGGCGTTCCAATGCAGTGCCCTATTGTGTCCCAAGTGGATATGATCTAACATTCTCCTTGATAATCGCTATACACACACTGTGTGTATATCGATTATCTAGGAGATTGTTAAATCATATCCACTGTTTATTTGTAAAAAATATTTAAATTTACTAATCATTTGTATAAAAAATCAAATTCGGTACCTCAGTGCATTAGAGCATCTACGGCCGGTGATCTTAGTCAAGACAAAATGCGAATCGCCTCCTAGTTAGCAAAAAAAAAAACAGGTTTTTGACACATTACAACAATACTTCTTAACTAAATTGCAAAATTTGCAATTTGGTACATATCTGGTTTTTTTTATTTATTATTAAACCAAGAATTAATCGGAAATGTAATAGTGCCGCGACTCACTTGTACAATATCTTCTTACGGTCTAGTGGTAAGAAGTTTGATTTCTGGCAAGATTTACTCCTTGCCAGGAGATTAATTTTTTTAAATCCTCCTTATCTTTTACATTTGTTGATGTGGGTTAATTTACTTTCGCAAAATTTTGTTTACATCGGAATTAATAAATTGGATAGGAGATAAGGATTTTTTTTTCTAGAAGATTGATTGAATCAGATATTTTCAACTAAAACAACGTGGGCGTATATATTAAAATAAAATATCTAATGAAAATTCTTTCCCTCGAGCTATGCTAAAATATTTTGTTTTTCCACAAATGATCCTCATATTTTCTGTTTGTTTTTATTGTGATTCAGTGATTTATAATTTTTTTTTTCAAGAGTTTCTCAACGTATTTGGGATACATTTAAGGAGATTTTTAAGTCTAGGTTTATTTACTCAACACAAGGCTTACGGCCTCATAGAGTACATCATCATCATCATTCCATGTCCACTCTCTAGTTGGAGCATACGGTATCCACAAAGAGCCTCCATGCATCTCTATCGGCTGCCAACTTTGCGTCCACCCAAGTCAGGTTCTCGTCCTGAAGTTTTGACGTAAATTTCCGACGAACAGTCAGCAGTGAATGTCCAGTACGTCGAGAACCTGATGTCTGGTAAAGGCATCAGAAGGCTCCTCTCAGGAGTCATCCGCAGTATATGGCCTGGCCAACCGCGCAGCCTCCACTTGACGAGTTTGTCACCGGAATTTGCTGCGTCCGTTTTCTTATTACCTCATTGCTCACAAAATCAAACCGCCGCACACCTAAGATTTTTCTAAGACACTTATTCTCAAAACTCAAAATTTTGCTTTTTTCGGCACTAGTGAGGTGCTACGATTCGCATCCATTGAGGAGAATTGGTATTATGCAGACGTTATAAAGGCGGCATTTGGTTTTCACTGAGTAAATATTTAATCTCGTGGGATAATGTGGCGCCTGCTACTCCTAAAAGCACTTCCAATTATTTTTGGAAGATGCCATTATCTGTAACATATACTCCAAGTATTTGAATCTTTCGTTTATTAGCATATGAATTTACGCAATATCGATTTTTAGACCCCCTACTGAATCGTCAATTGTAACCGTATCATCGGCATACTCTAGGCCACAGAGTTTTTGGGAGGGGGAGATGGATATTCCTCGATCGAATGAAATCGACTTTCTAAGGATGAAGTCCATAAGAATTATAAAAAAGAACGGTGCAAATACACAACCTTGGCAAACTCCAGTGGTGCCCTCAAACTAATCTGTGACAACATCGTTAACTCTGATTCGGCATTCCCTACTTGAGTGAAGGACTTTAATAAGTTCGATTAGTTTTATAGGCATCCATCATGCTTCTAGTATTTTTTAAAGTGTAGATCTATGCATACGATTAACCTTTTTTGTAATCTACGAAGCACCCAGCCATGGAACTATTAAGTTCTTTGTTCTTCTGTAGAATACAGCGAATGTTGTGGATATGATTTGTACATGATCTACCAGGTAGAAAATCATCTTAGTTCTCTCTAAATATTCGTATATTAGGTTCTTAAACTCTTTGCAGTATTATGTATGCAAGTCCTTTTCCCCGTACACTAAGTAGCGTGATTCCACGATAGTTAAGTTATCACAGTTTAATGAATCGCCCTTCTTATGCAGTGCGGTGATCTCCCCGTTCACCCAGTCTCTTTGGGCATTTCTAATGTTCCTACGCTTTGGTCATCAGTTCGTGTAAATGGCCAATAATGCATGTGATGCTGCTTTTGAGAAATTTCGGATGTATATCGTCAACTCCTGGTGCCGTTCCATTTTTCAAGTATGACGTGGCCATTTTCGGAAAAAATAATATCTGAGAGTGGCATTTACACAATTTCTGAAAAGACAAGTATATGGGTGCATTTTGTAAAATATAATTTGTTACGATATTCAAAAACCGGTGAAGTTAAATTGACAAATTTTAAAAAAAGACGGAGATTGAGCATATTTTCGACAATCGACGATTTAGGTTTAGGTTAGTAGTGGGGTGGGAGGCGGAACATGCGCGGACGCAAGTCGTTCTTACGTTGGATCGAGAATAGATACATATTATTTCTTTTTTTAAATATTGTTAATTGATAAACTTGGATGGCAGGCCATATTACGTGTTCTTTTTTTTTATCTCTCTTAGTATAAGCATTGTAATATGTTCTTATTAAAAATATCAAAAAACTTTTGTTTACTGTTTCAGATGTCTAACGCGAGCCCCGTTGGAACCCTGGCCTACATAATCGATGAAGAAGCACTTCTTGTGAGGGTGACGAATGGCTGGCAGTATATTGCAGTAAGTACATATTATAAACGCTCAATCTCGACATATAATCCATATATATTCATATATTGAAAGAGGGGTGGTCTTATTTTAATAAATTGTACGTTTATTTTCTTATTCTCTAAAAAATGTGAATCGAAATTATTGAAATCATGAAGCGGAGGTGTAAAAAAAGCATTCCGAAAACTAATGCAATGGGTGGATTGGTTTTATTTGCTCGTTTTCTGGAAGTAAGTGCAATTAAGTGGAAAATTAACTTTCATCACATATCTAGCGTCAAACGAGAAGTGTCCAATTATTTTCAAATTTCTTCATGCGAAATAATTTAAAATTAAATGTTTTTAAGCAGATTTACCGCTGAAAATTTACTCGCTTTATCGTTTTTTCATCAATAAAATAATACGATTTAAATTTATTGCAAAAGGAAAAAAGCTTTTTTGAGTAAGGAATATAGAAGATTGGGCTCTGTCTTTCGTCCTTTTGTTTACACGTCCGTATTTTCTCAACTTTTGGTGAGATTAATCTGACTGATTTATTTAGCCTTTTAGGTAATGCCTAAAAACAATTTTATCCATTTTCATGTATTTATAGGTATAAACCAGTTAGTTTTTTCAATAATATGTTGTACTTTTCCAAATAAGGTTGGATTATACTTCCCAGGGAGTTATCATGTTTTTAGCTCTCTAAATTAAGTCACGAATTGTTGATAAGAATGTGGAGAGGTTTTATAACCCACAAATTTATCAATGTACTCACATTTTTATCTTTAATTTACACCTTAATTTTAATAGCTGTATTTATACTACACCCATTCTGTCACTTATAACATCAGCTTTATTTACCCTAAGATATTTATAATATAACAATGTATGTATCTTTAGTTCCTAGATTGGTGGTATACCCCAAAGCATTATGTTGTCATACTTTCCTCTGTGTGTTATTGTTATGAATATTTTTGTTAATCTATGGTTTATTGAACAGCTGGGGTCCCTGTTGCCTATTACGACCCCCGCGCCCCCTACCACAGCTCCACCTCAGCCAAGGCCACCCTTCGAAGCCTCCAATCTCATCAACAATGTGCCCATACCAGTTGAAGGCCCGAGCGTAAGTTTAAATACCCTTAATTTAGCAATGGAGGGGTATGTAACCCCTGACCACTAAGGTACCACTCAAGCTCTATACCCGTGGACTATGAGACCCCAAAACCTTCGAGACGGTCTGCTAAAGTATGAATAATAAATACAAGAAAGGGTTATTTATTTCATTGTTGTTCATTACATGGTATTTTATAAAATCATTTCAGTCTGTAAGTTAATATATTTGCCATTTATTTATTACATTTTATTGAAAAATCACTTTTTTGTAAGCTATTCTTCGTATTATAACAATAACATTTCCCGGAGGTACGCATTTTATAAGGCTAGATTATTTTTCGTGTTTAAAAATTATTTCTGAAATAAACATATCATAAAAAGTTATATTTACCGAGATTCGTTTTAGATAACTATATTTGTCGCTATTTTTCACGATCATCGACAGAACAGACATTGCCGTTTTAAATAATATTAATACTCTAGAATTGAATGATTGCGTCTGTCCGCGCACAGAAATTTGAGCTTTATTATCGTGATATTCAATGCTCAATCAGGGCCATTTTCTTTCTGGGTTGAAATTTGGCGAATTGCTATCCCAGTAATTTAAACCCCATTAGCTAAAAAACTATAATAACAAATGTTCAAATCAATAAGTTGGGAATTCAATATAATATTTTAAAATATTTGTTGACCTCTTTACCTATTACCCTATGTTGCTCGTTCTGTGGTGAGAGGTATAGAATTATCCAAATTATTTTTTTTATCTCTCATTTTTTATTTCCTGATAACAATCCGAGTATTTGGAATTCCGGATATTTGGCAATTCTGATGACTGGAGTACGGGTAAACAAAGTTCTACTGTACTTCGTTTGTAAAAGTAGCTAACGCATGTAATGGACGTCAAATGATTTGATTTGTTGCAAAAATATATCAAATCTGTTAAAATACACTAAAACCTATTTTTCAGTACTGAGAGGATAGTTTTATTTTACGATAAACGAACAACTAAGATTTAATTGTTTTATTGTTTGGGTGTTTAGTTTATACCTATTTTGGTTATTGAGTTTGAAAAAATACTAATATTTAAAAATATGAATTGAGTCAAAGTTTAAATTGTCACAAAACAATAAATTTTATGAAAATGTGATTATTATTTCTTGATATACGAGTAAATTGTCTTAAAAAAATTTCTATGGAACACTTTTATCCAACAAAGGGTTAATGTTTACTTAGGAAATATTTATACATTTTCAGTTTAGTAAAATAATATTCGTCCCACTTTTCTTTTCAAGCGTTCAACTGTATAACAATTAAGGCTAAAATTACGCATTGTAGGACTCCATTTAAAAGAATCATGGGCCTATTATAGCCTTTTTGCGTGTAAATATTATATCTAGATATTTTTTGCACTTTAATCATGCCTACTTCTGCTACTTAAACGAATCACGAAAAAATCTTATCCATGACTTTTATGGCAAAATAATATTTTCAAAATGATATCGTTTGTGAAATGGATTAAACATCTCATAAAAATAATATTAATCCCATCCATAATTAAATATCCTGATTATTTATGTTTGAAGATTTTTGGGATATTTTTTTCTAATAACTATTTCGTTGTCTCACTGGCTTAACAAAGTTGTTTATTTGATTGCTAGTTTTATGTAACATTTGAAAAGATATTATTTTTGGTGCTTTTAAAATCATTTTTCTATAACATGATATTTTTTTTATTTTATCTGCATTGAAGCACATCAATGTCTAAAACCACATCAATCATGTAATAAACTGTAAATTTTTATATTAACCCAGGAAATATAAATCCATGGAACTAATCATAGAATTTAAAAAAATCTCAGAAAAGCTTTCGGATAGTGAAATTAAAGTTATCCGTTTATTTAATACAAATCAGTAATGTGTTTAATTTCCTCAAGAAGTTTACTTTTAGTTACTCTATTTAACTTCAAGTTCAACGATTTGGTGTTAAAGCAATGTAACCTCAAAGAATAAACTTTAGTCTCATACAAAATAATAAAGTCGCTGATAAATTGGTTCATTTATACATAAAACATAATTATTCGTTTTCTGTTATATAACTTTTAGTGAAAGCGTCAACCTCTTTCTCGAAACTCTTTGGTGTATTTCTTCAGTTTCGCATATTCACAATCTGTTTTTTTAAACTGATAGCGAATATTTCATATTTGTTTACAATTGAACCGCGAAAATAACAAAACATAGAAACTTTAAAAGCTTTCGTTGTACCCCTCACTGCAGTATTGTCAATGTGTTATCATTTAAATACACATGGTCAATACATTCACCTTATTCTAGATTTCCTGCAGGACAGTGAAGGAATACAGCGTTAGTTACTAATTGGCACCGCGGTCATACTTTCCGGATCCCGCTTCGAAATGAAAAAGAACGTACTAATACAAACAAAAAAATGCATGACTTATATTTGCCAGGCGTTTTCTTTTTTAGCCCACTGCCTATATTAAATACCAAATCTTACCGAACTTCGGTCCGGCGATCTTAAGTACCGCCATTTATCAAATACAGCAACGACACAGCTCTGAAATCCTTTCATCTAAGTCTGGTTAGAAACATTGAGCTTTGGATTTTGAGAGAAGTTCAATGCTACGCGGGCAAATTAGGTTTTAACAAGGTTCTCCAGAGTGCTTTACCAGCTCAACAAGCAACACGGCACGTCTTGTTATAATGATAGAATCATGTAAAGCTGTCGGCATTAATTTACCTCCGTATGCCACGCGGCACCGTTATTGTTTGTCTGAATTGCCCAATTGGATAATCACATACAAAATAATTTCGACAGAGTTTAGTGAAATAAGACAAAGGTTTTTATAATTCACGAGCTGATAAAATATTAAAATTACTCTCACTACATGGAAAATCCGATAATTCATCGTCTACGATACATTAATAAAAGATTATTATTATACGTACGGAACGTTACAAATATCATTTCATTATTATGTAACGTGATGTGATTATGAAAAACTTTCGCTTCATTATTTCGTCTGACAAAAGCATTAATTAAACACCCAATATATTTGTCTCAGCAGCAGCTTTTGTGTGCAAAAAGTATTTTCTCGTTTGAAATCTTCTTACCTGAAACGAAAAAGCATCGGTATTTAACATGATTAATGAGTACTTTTGTTCGCTCCCAACAGAAGTTAAACGGAAAATACGAGAGCTTTTATACAGAACTATAACAATATGTGAAAGTTTTCGTATTAGGTTATGAAATCAACCTATGAAATATGTAAAAGTTTGAAACTAGGCACTTGATTGTTGATAGCGTATTGCGTCATATTCGAATCGAAGTTTGTCGCATGTTTATAATCGATGAAGAAACGAAAAATGTAAATATTAACTCTAAGTGACAAGGTGATACTATCGGCAATTTGAAATCCCGGTTTTCTCTACCTATTAAACATTGTCATATAACGCTTAAAGTCACGCACGGGTCTACTAAAATAAAGTAATGATGTGTACTCTGTGTAGTATTTAAACAGGCGCCATCTACCCTTCATAACGTGATCCTTAATAAAATATCTCCCGGCGGAAATGTTGAAATGTTATGTCGCTTAATATTATCGCCCATTTGCTATCGTGATACTCAACTTCTTTAATATTATTAAACGTTTGTTAAATAAGAAACATAAAGAATGAAAAATAACATTGATTACGAAACACATTTTTTTTTAATGGCGTGCTATTTCCAAATGACGTATTATTGCGTAACATTCTACTATTTAGTTCATTTCATTAACTCTAGCTGGATGTACTCGTATGTACTATTTTTTTTACTTATTAGTTTTTATAATTTATTATGTTTTTCTAATAAAAATCAAATCAAATAAATAATACTAGTACATACCTATGAATATTCACAAAATTTACGTGATGTCTTTATTATGATTCGTGTGGTGATATATTCACTATATTCTATTGTTTTGCGTTGAAATTATAAAATTGAAGAGTGTAAATAGGTGGGTCTAAAGTTTGATCGTCTCGGTGTAAATAAAATGGACTGGAAATGAGCTTCGGTGGGGAAACATTTTTTACCGAGTGTAAATAAATAAAACCTTTCTTTTGTTTATCGAATCGTTTCATAAGCGGGGACCTAACCCTTTCCATTTCGCACAGTCCCTTCTGAATCATTCATTACAATTGAACCTTTGTTTCTAAAAATATTTTTTTCTTTTGTAAAAAAAAATCCCCAAATTCATGATATTTTCATGCGGTACATAATTTATTGAAGATAACAAAAAATGATAGTTAAGAATGATTACTAAAAGAAAATACGCCTGATTTTATTCCCGCCTTTTCCTGGGTTTTATTTGAAACAAGTACTAGTTTTTTCACTGCTATTTTTTTGCGTATTTCCATCCAGGATCAATAATAATTTATCTGCCATTGTTTTCGTGAAATATAAAACCGTTCCTTTGAACACATCCTAAAATAGCCTGTAAAAATGTTTTCGCCAAGGTGTCTGTCATCACTAAAATTCCTATTTAGCTTGATTTTGGAAGATTGAATTTCAAATCAACAATGTTAACCAAAGTTCATTTCATATTGTGTTAATGCAAACGGAATTTTAACTACCACGCCTTTTTGACACAGGATTGGAAATATAAATTACACAACATAAAATATATTGTATGGGTTTGGATTTTAATTTAAAATGTGAATACATGTCTACCATTCATGGTTTGAATTTATAATCTTTCAATTTAGGTATCATTTTGTTATAAGTATTTAAATAAATCTCCACCCAAAAGCCACGAGAAGGACTTTGTGGGATTTTAGATGTTTAAATTAAAGATGTTATAAATAAAATAAATTATAAAAGTAAATAATAAACAAATAAAAATATTTCAATGAATTGAAAAAATGGATTTTTCCATTTTGGTGTCAATTTAAAACACCGCCTTTTGTATTTTTAGTATGAAGCTTATAACCATTTTTAAAAAAATGTTTTTTTTTTCATGCTTACAATGAAGTGGTTTCCAAAAATGGTAAGTATTATTTTAATTTATAAGTGAAAGGTTTAGAAACTAATCAAAATTATAATGAATTTCGTAGTATGGCGGAATAACGCTCTGAAAATTCCACAACAAGAAAGTTTACTTGATTTTAGATCACGTACGGGTATATAGGTAGGGGTATTTATTAAATGATAATGTACAACTTTGTACAGTTTTTTATTAAATCTATTTTTTTTATATTCAGTTTTGAAAATACGCATAATATCTTTAGATATTTTTGATTGATTTTGAAAAATAGAATTAGGGTGATAAAATCAGGGTTCTCAGTAAGCTTTACCTTCGAAGAAGTTTTTATATTTAAAAGTAAATATATGTACCTCAGGGCTGACAGATGCAAATACAAACATCAAATGTTCAAAACAAGCCTAAAGAATATACTTTCTCTAAGTAATTTCTAAAAAAAAATAAGTATGTATTTGTATTTTCAGTATCTTGGTACATTCGTTCTTTCATTTATTCAAAATGAATGGACATGATCATAAACTAGATACGAAAATCGACATGTCATTTAGCCAAATTCTGGATTTGCATTCGTCTGCCTCTGAGGTACAAATATATTATGTGGGTACAATTTCTTTCGTTTTCTTTCCATTATCCGTGTTTTTAACTGTATGTGAACGTGTTAATACGTTCCATCAGTAAACAAAAAAAAATAGTACTTGAAATAACGCGAATAATTTTTATTTCTATATTTTAATGGTTATCGTGTTTCCCAGTTATTTTTTTTGGAAACGGAATATTTTGAGAGACGTTTTTCCATAGGAATTTATCACTCGTAAGTTCAAATAGTAACTGTTGACGTTTATTATAATATAATACTATACATACTGTTTTAAAACATTGCACATTTTATTTATTTTTTATCACGAAAATATTTTATTTATTAATTAATTTTCCAAATTAACTTCCCCATAGGACGCCTTTGGCTTTCATGTATTTTTATTAAAATAATACTTTTCTAGAGGAAAAGTACGATAGTCTTATTATTATAATGTAGAGTAGAAGACCACATTTCAAATGTAATGTAATTAAAAACGTTGCTTAACACATTAATCGTATTCTTATTTTGTTCTAAATAACGGATAAGCATAAATATTAATCGAAATATTTTGTTTAAACTAATTTTAATTTCTTGTCATTTATTAACAATTTTTGACTGAAATATTTTTGTTTTTTGAAAATATTTTTTTGTATTTCTGTATGTTATTTATTCTGATTTTAAAATTATTATAAGTATGTTTTTTCTTTATAATATACTTTCACTTTTTAACGTGTTATGTTTTAAATTACTTTAAATGCTGTTTTATTTTTCTTGTAATTACTTTGAGAATTTTTAAATTACCTATTGTTAACTATGTTGTTTTTTTCCCTCATAATATTATCATTGTATTTATTAAGAAACCATAAATACATTTAATTTATAACCACAGCATGTTTTATACTATAGAAACATCACTGGCGTATTAGAATTATGATTAATATTGTACACTACAAAAGTGTGTCAATTGTACTGGTTGTTTCCTAAATAATATAAAGTTATTTTTTTAAAAAGAGAAAACTAACAAAAGCCGTTTTAGCAATACATTTTTCTCCGTGGAGTAGAAAAAAAGCCAGTTTTGAAATTGAAATTTTATACAGCGAATTTAGTATTATTTTGCATATTACAATGTTAATCACTGAAGTTGATGTCGTGAAAATCTACATAACAATTAGTAGGATACGATTTTCGTGCTCAAACTCTTCTCAATAATGTTCAACGAAAATATAAATTAAAATAAAGTTATTAATTTAAAAAATACTTGGTACTTCCACTTAAGAATCCCTAGTGAATAATTTAATACGGAAAAAACAAAAGAAAAATACAATGTCTCAATCATGTGCAGGACTTACATCTATCGACAAAAATAAGAATAAAAAGTGGGTAAACTTAAATTATATCGAAAATACTAGCAATAAAAAAAAACAAGTTATAGAAAAAAAAGAATCTTTTAGTTTATTTTATAATAAAAAATCTTTGGGCCAAACATTAATAAAGAGTAAAGATCAGGTCGACAAATTTGAAAATAGCGGAATATACGAACTAACATGTACTTGTCCTGGTTCATATATAGGACAAAGTGGGAGAGCTATTAAATATAGAGTAAAAGAACATTTAGCTTCGCATAGATTAAATAACGACTTATCAAACTATGCATCACATTTAAATGAATTTAAACATACTTTTGATAAAGCAAAAAACATAAAAACTTTACATGTAGGACATAAAGGTCAAAAGTTAGATAGATTAGAAATTTTAGAAATAAATGGGATAAAAAATAATAGCGATAGAATTTGAATAAATCAACAGATAGAATTTAAAAACTCACCCTTATTAGCCCCCTTAGTTAGACCCTGTACATTGAAATAAAACAATAAATATTTTTCATAGAATATTCTCTTAAAAGTATACCGCCAACACATGTTTTAATAATTTGTCTCACTCTGTTCCATTGAAATATTTCGTGTTGTATTTTTTCAACTTATTTTTAAATGTACCTACACTTAAGATAATATTTAGTATTATATAAATTACCCTTACACTGTATTATATTCACCAGTCTGAAGATGCCCATTAGAGGATGAAAGCGCTAATTGGTCAAAATAAATAAGTGGAAGTGTACCAAGTATTTTTTTAAATTAATAACTTATATGTAAATATAAGTTATTACATCATTACAATGGAATTCCATCAAGAATTGTCAATAAATAATTTAAATGAAATAAAATAAAGTTGTATATCATGTAAGTACCGTCATATGTTAATTTGGAATTCATCGGTGAAATATTATTATTAAAAAACTTTCATTATTAATCTGATTTAGTTTAAATGCTTATTTTGTTAAGATTTATTTTTACAATATATTTTTTAATTCGATCATACTACTAATATGTTATTTTGCTTGCATAACACCTATTTTATCTACGGATGCGAATCGTGGCACCTCACTAGAGCCCAAAACAGCAAACTACTGAGTTTTGAGAAAAGATGTCTCGGAATAATCTTGAGTGTGCGATGGTTCGACTTTGTGAGGAATGACGAAATAATAGAACGGACGCAGCTAATTCCGGTGACAACGGTCATCAGGCGGAGGTGATACGGTTGGTTGCGTCATATACTACGGATGCCTCCTGAGAGCTTTGACCACGCTTGCCTACTTCACAAGGCATCAGATTCTTGATGTCCTGGAAGTCAGAACTACGGGACGCGAACCTGACTTGGGAGGATGCACACGAGCTGGCAGCTGACAGAGACTCCCTTAGGATCTTTATGGAAACCGTATTCCCAATTTATAAGGAGCGCACATAGAATGACGATATTATTTCAGATTGCTGGATATCTCAAATTCTTAATATTCATTTTTTTATTTTATTAAATATCTCTTTTAGTGCTCTATCCAGTGATAAGTTTATCAAATACGTCTTTATTTTTCGAAGTAGAGAAAGAATAAATGTTATTTATGATATTGTTTACCTAGCTTATATTGTGACATCTTAAAATTTCACATCTTCTCTCGGGTCACTCAGCGTTGACACATTTTGCCATATCTTTCCTAAAATGTCTGATGTCTTGTGTGGAATATTTTATTCCACGAATGACAAGGGTAAACTCAATTTCGTACATAAATCTTATTAAACTCAAAAAGATAAATGTATAAAGTGCCACATTTTCACACTTCGTGTGTATAAGACATTTTTTATGTAAAAATTTCCAAATACAAATTATAATGGGAATTTAGCTAGTTAATTATTAAATCAGTATCTTTCCTAGAAACATTACGACTTTTTCAAGCATTTAAAGAAACTGATTTAACATATTATATATTATTAATGAACATGACTTTAATCGTTTGCTGAAGTCTACTTAAAATTAAAAAATATTCGTAACGACAAATAAATATAAAAAACGTGTAATTCAAAGTTTTACGTTCTAAAAATTCCAGCATCGAGCTAACTTGTCCGCACGATTAGTGGGTACAACCTTGCAATATAAGTGGTTTAAAATTGTTGTATTTTTCAAATTCCAGCTACGTATGGCAGCTTTGAATGAGCCTGTCACTGGAGACATGCACGGAGTTAGGGGGGCAGATTACGCCTGCTACAGACAAGCTAGGAGAGCTGGTCTTCGCGGGACATTCAGAGCTTTCATATCTTCGAGGTAAGTAACTTATACGATATATTCGGATTGTAGTAGTGACGTACTCACTTTTAGTGAATTTAGCAGACCGTATGAAGATGACATCACATGTGTTGTCAATAATGAAGAAATAATGCAGCATCTCATTTATATGTCAAGGTTATCTGGTCTACATATTTACATACGTAAAAGTTGAATACACCCTTGCCTAAAACACCATTCTAGATTACGCTGATGTTTCCATGGCTGATTTAAGCTGTGAGCATCTAGATAAACTTGAACGACTTCAGAATACATGCAGAAGGTACATTTTTGGTCTTAGGAAATATGACCACATTTCTGATTATCGTAGACAACTGAAATGGCTCAAAATTAGACAGCGGAGAGACTATCACTCCCTCTCGCTTCTGTTCAATGTACTTTATAGTCCTAACGCTCCTATATACCTGCGTGAAAAATTTCAACGCTTATCAGTTCATGGTTTACCTCTTCGTTGTTATTCTCAAGGCACTTTCTTATACCCATCCACAATTCCTCTTTCTTCTCTAACTCATATAGTGCCCATGCGGCTCGACTGTGGAATCATCTCCCATCCACCATCAAAGATGTTACTACATTATCTCTGTTTAAATCACGTCTGAAGAAACATCTCTTTTCTCTTCCTTAATCTTTCCTCCTTTCCTCCTTTCCTCTTTTTTCCTTTTTCCCATTGAGTAATAGTTTATTACGTTTATTTATTTTTTAATATATCTTTAGCTTTTTAATCTTTTTTTCTATAGAATATGTTATGTAACTTGAATTATAAAAATAAAACTTTAATTTTATTGGATGGTTGGAAGAAATTGCTATTTGGCAATAAGCCCGCCATTGTACAAACAACATTATGTATAAAAAGTTAAATAAATAAATAAATACTTAAAAGCGGATGAAATTCGCGATGCTTTAGATGTCCGTTGCTGACAGCAAGGAACTTCTGCCCTACAGGAAATTGGATACAAACAATGTTTTCTTACCCGCGGTAAAAATGAAAACATTAAGTTGTATGGCCGAAATTCTTGAAATTGTATGAAAAAAATAACGAACTACTTTGAACGACGTCACTAGCTCATATAAATTTACCAACGATAAGAGGGTTGTGAAAGATTTCCGGATTACGAAAAGTCTATGAACCGATAGGCAGAATTGACCGAGAAGAAACGGAAGAGAACTATAGACGTCACACGCGGAGTAATTTCAGACATTCAAAACTTTAAAAAATCATACACACATATTTAAAAAAAAATTGTTTTGGTTTAGTTTATTAGCCCGTTAACAAACGAAAAATATAAAAAACCCAATGACTTCCTCATTCGTTTGCAGTTCATGTCAGAACTCAATGACATGACTAGGGAAGACGCAGAAATATCGTTTTCTTTTAAAACTGTATTTATTAAAATGAACTTATTAGCATAATACCGCCACGGTGATTGGATATAAATTTATTTTAATTAATGAAAAAACAATAATTTCCTTACCACATACCGCACCCCGCATCTGAAGACTTGAGTTTCCTTGGCGGTGCCCACATAGGTACAAGAAAAAAATTATCGTTTAATAAAAATATTATTTACCAGGACCGCAACTACGCAAATTACGCGCGTGGTGACAACTACTATTACTACCATCACGCTATTTACCCCGTAGGGGAATACAGAGAGGATAAAGCCACAGGCGTCGATCCTAATATCCATTCCGAGCTTTTTCCACATTCATACATCTTATCATACATGCCCTTCGGTTATGAGGAGATTTTGGTTTATCAGATCATGCCACGTCTCCCTCTTCCAACGTTACCATTTACTATCGGCATAAGTTTCTGTTTCGCCTTGAAGCATTTGAAATGTGGATCCACCGTAGAATGTTAAGAATATCTTGGACCGATATGATAACCAACAATGAAGTATTACGTAGAGCCAATACTAATAAAAAACTATTCACCACTGTTAAGTTCCGTAAGATTTCATATTTTGTCCATGTGTTGAGAGGTGATAAATATGCCATACTTCAGTTTGTCATGAAGGGCAAGATCGAGGGACGTAGAGTGGTCGGAAGAAAACAGCTTCCCTGGCTTCGAAACATCCGAGCATGGACCAAGATTAGAACTGTGGATGAGCTGTTTCGCACTGCTCAGGATAGGGAAGCTTTCTCCCAAGTGATCGTCAACGTCGGGGGGACCGAACATGACACGTGAAGAAGAAGAAAAATACGTTTCTGTTATACTATTATTTCATCATCCATTCGTTCTACATGGCCAAGCCATCTTAGTGACTCTTTCTTAATCTTATCATTTATACCCGTCTCAGATTTGCACTCTCGCCTGATTTCATCATTCGTAACCATGTCAGACATTGATTTCCCATATATTCGTTAGCGATTAAATTTCGACTGCGTTCATTCTTCTTTCATTCATCTTCTGCCAGGTCCTAGCTTCTCTTCCGTACACGAGTGTTGGAACTAAAACTATATTGTGCACTGACAGTCTAGCTTTGATTGATAGTTTTTAGCAATTATGATGGCAACTTTTATTTTAATTATAAATATTTATCTTTAGAAGTATTTTAGAAATCGACATTCATGGGTATAGAAAATACAACCATGTAGAACTAAGCTATGTTCACTCCTTTTGAGTTTTCTCTATTTCCGCTTTCGAGTGCAATCATAATATTCTTGGAATTTACGTAAACGCGAATGACTTCGATTCGGAGTAAATATCTTCCCTTCGTTTAAATGATATCAATGTCGATGTTTATTCGGATCGTAAATCGAAAATTTCTGCAAAACGTAGCTAGCGTGTATGTTATTTATTCTAAATTTAGTGTTAGTACAAACACTGTAGTGGTTTGGAGAAAATTTATAACATTATATACCGTCAGAATACTGATAAAAACCCTCTACATGCATTATTGCCTTTAGAGGGGTTTACTAAGAAAAATACGTTAAAATATTTGATTCAACAAAGTGTTTTCCTGTCTTCCTTATCCATATTTCGGACATGATACATACTCATGAACCCATTTTAGTTTATTTAAATGTTTTAATTGTTTCAATAGATGAGATTTCACAAAAAATATCTTGTAAATGCAATTAAAATGGGTGCTAACTTTGAAACTCAATATCGGTGGAATTAGAAGATTTTATCAAAAAATGTCACATTTGAAACATTTTTTTTTCAATTTTTGTCATTTAGATTTAAAAAGTCTAACTTGTTTTTTAATCGAACTCTGTTTTCGTGTTTAGGAAACTTTATACCTACTGTATGAAAATATATTCAAATAATTCTGAATTTTATTATATCTCTAAAATAGAAACATTAACTATGTTATTAAATATTTATGTATAACCACTTATCGACTTTTCTATGTCTACCGGTTTCGAGACGTACTTGTCTCTTCGTCAGGACACCAATTAAACCGACATGCAAAACCCACCATACACCTTCACCATAGTTTTTGCACAAAAATCTAAAACCAACATTACCGCAAATCAATTTTGATCATGACTTTAATTAAAATACAGGATTTAAAATTTTACGTACAAATAATAAAGGGTTAAGGGTCAATAATATGGAAATATTTCACATGAGGAACGCCTTAAAAAATAATGTTCCTTTGATCAATAATCAAAAAACCTTTTAATATAGCCTGTTATACGATATTCCATTGTAATGGTCACCCTAAACCTATTAAATTCAAGCTATTCCTTTCATCCTCTATTTTTTCTCCAGTATTTCTCAAACAACATAAAATATTTTCATAATCTAATCAATGCATGTTTGTCCTAATCAGTGCATGTGCTTAATTATATGCGTATTAAAACTTAAGCCGGGTTGTGGTCCAGCGGTAGTTTAACAGACTCCGAGGTTCAAATCCCGCTCCGCCACAGTTGGATATTTTAGGTAGAGTATTTTCAAATATTTAAAAATTAACCTGGAATTTTAATATTTTGGTAAGTTATAACAACGCAAAAATATTTACTTTATGTTAAATAAATATAATATAACCTAGGAACTTGTTTTCAATTTGTTTTACAGTGTGGTTCACATTATCATTTATTTTCAGTGTTTTATGAAAATTCTGTACTTTAATCAGACTAGCGTCGTAAAAAAAATATTTTCAAGCGATCTAAATGAATATTTATACAATGCAAAGATCTTATTTTGAACACTGCCTTTTACTAGTGGTCGCTCGTTAATGGTTTTCATTGTACAGGTAAACGTCGTTTTGCGCCGGTTCGATTTACGCCGATTCACAATTACGCCGGCGTAGGATTCTCCGATTCGGCTGACACCAGACGACAGTAGGCGCCGTGATTCTAATAACAGACACACTTTTACACGTTATTTCATTGTACTACCGTGTACGCGAGCAGCCTATTGTGTTTGTGAAATTGTTTCCGAGTTGGTTTTCGTTTTGTTTTTATTAAATATAAAGAGTATGATAGTATTTTTTACTTTTTATTTTATTTTCATAAAAATTAAAATAATATTCAAATATAATTTATATGATTCTGCAAGAAAGGAAGCAACAATTAAAGCAAATGAAATTGGATGATTTCTTCAAAAAGTGTGAGAATTTAATTTAGTAACGACAAACGGAGAGTTAGTATTCATTATAAAAAAATCATTATTTATTTCAAGAGACTATTATTTATTTTGTAAACGAATTAAAACTGTATTTATTACATACATTTATTATTTATTTTGAATAAATATAGGATATGTATTAAATAAACGTGTTTGATTGTTCTTAGAATTTTGATACGGAAATTTGTGTTCATTTTACGCCGATTTTTTTTTTTACGCCGGTGTCTCTCAGAACGGAACCCCAGCGTAAAACGAAGTTTACTTGTATTTTAATAATACCCAAAAACCATGGCAAAATTTCGCACTTTAAAAATATGTATTACTTGCTGGTCGGCGGAAGTGTATGCATCGTAAGAATAAGTGGCTTGTGAATCGATTCACTATGGTTTTAATAATAAATTAGGTAAATGAATTATCAAACAATAAAAGTTATGTCACCGCGAACTATCGTATTTAATATATTTGATGAATGTACCTACCAATATATAATATTAATTTTCCTCGATAAATTGTGGAGCCTAGTGAATAATACGTAAAAAAGTTAAAAAGAAATACGGAAATTTTTATTAATTCATAAATTACATGAAAATAATTGCTCTTTGAAAAGTCCACACCCGTAATTGCCCTATTTTATTCCAATATATGCATTAATTTAATTAATGGTATATGTATGTATGGGTAATTAGATAGGCCCACCGAATAATGATTAATAGTTCAATCACTGTTAAATTATTACCTACGGAGACATGTTCTAATCCATTTTGGCTCGATGTCAAAGTAAATTTAGGAGGTTTCTGGTAGAATCTAATAGATATGATGATATTATGCACACAATATTAATAACACGTTAGTTATTTATCGTAGTAAGATAACAATTAATTAATATTTTAACAACTTAATATTTAATATGCTTGTATTTTCTAATGATAAATATTATTAATCGCTATCACATCAAATACTAAATATTATTATTGAACAATGTAAATGCAATGTTTATATTTTGGTTACAGGAATATTACAAAATTACCCGTAACTGTAAAATATTAATACCGCTTTCCCAGTGGGGATTAGTTCCACAAATGAAAATATTTCAAACCCAACAAAATGTTTAATGTAGATTTATTTTTTAAATACAAAAGTATTAATCTGTATACACAGGCCTAAAAATATCAAATTAACGGGTACCTGCGTACCTTAGGCGGCATACAAATGATCATGCAACCAAGATTTTTTCATTTTTTTAAAATAAATATTTGCGTTTCTATGATTAACCCAAATATTTAATTTTGAGGACCATTTTAAACAAGTTGTAAATAACTCACTATTAGAAAATGGAATCAAGTTGGGATTCGAACCACAGACCTTTGGTCCGTGAGCCCGAGACACTAGCCACAGGACCACAACCTGATTTATAAATTCACTCATTCCGTATCCAGGTACGTGAAGAATACAGTGATGTGCGTGCAGAACCCTGGACGAGTATTTTTGACTCGGTGGCTACTCTTGGGTAAAAGCTCTGAATAAAAAAATCGAGTGGAAATAACCGCCTCGTTGTATAGTGATTTGAGCGTTTGCCTACCATTCTTAAGATCACGGCTTTGATTTCTGGAAGGATGGACGATAAATATTGATTTCAAAGGCTTTTTGAACACTGAACACTTAGCGCGTTATGCATGACGTCTCGGGTTCATTTCAAATATGAATAATAAATATATTTTTAAGGAATAACCCGCTAAACCTTTATTTAAGAGGCTTGCCAGCAGGTGGGAAAGTGAGGATACGAAAGAAAGTAGCACCCGGACTTGTTGAGAAAAACCATTTCTTGGATTTTTCTCTAGCGACTGACGGGAATCGAACCCGCGACGCCAGTTTCACAGATACCCGTCTAACCAACTGCGCCACGGCGCGGCGCCAGTTACATGAGGTATCTTGCCTTTCTAAAACAAATGGGATACACGTTTTAATTTGTATACCAATACAGTGCCCTATGCTCCATAATTTCAGGCTAAGGGTTTGGAGGACACCAAACTTTTTTTGATTTAAAATCATATGCATACAACCAATAATTACAATTGGCAATATTTTTATGTTGAATTTTTTTGGAAAAAGAAATATTTATTTTCTTATGATTCACGCAAACATTTCTATTTTGGAGGCCATTTTTAACAAGTTGTAAATAAGTATTAGAAAATGGGAATCAAGTAGTGGTAGAGTGGGATTCGAACCTTGGACCTTTGATCCATGACTCCGCGACACTGGCCGCTGTTTACACTAATTTCATCCGGAGAGTAGAACAAAACCATTTTTAAACTATTAATTTTTTTTTTCATTTTTATAAAACAAAAAATGGATAAATGTATTAAATTATAACGCGTATTAAACCTCTTTTAAACTAAGATCTTAAATATTCGTTTACACTAGCAGTTAAAATGGAAGCTTTTTGAAGCTTAGCTTAGGAAAATCGATTTAATATTTTTTTTTTAAATGGCGTGGTGTTTTTTAAGGTCTGCAAAACTACTTTGTCAACGTTTGTTTTTGCAGCAATAAAGCGTATGTAGGTATCTGTTTTAATCCCTACGGGCGGATGGGATTAGTGCAATAGGTTTTAACTGCTAAAAAGTGAACACGTTTTTTGTTCGGCCAGTAAAATAAATTTCACGTCAAATAAAGCGCCACACCAATAAACGAAATAAATTGCCTAATTTTATGCAAAAATCAGAACGTTTTTTTAGCAAAATTGGTATTTAAATAGAAGCGAACATTTCTTCCATGTATGAGTTTGGATTAATTCTTGGCATTTACAGTTCTAATAATCTTCATTTTATGGTTTTAGTGTTCATCTTACATACTTACAACGTGCAACGTTTGCCATTATTTACGCTTCCTTCCCGGTGATGTGTAGCTAGTACACATTGCATCTAATAACTTTAATGTCTCCACAAATATAAGAAATACTGTGCTTAAAGTTTGATATTTCTCTTTTGTACATTGACGTAAAAGTTTAATTATTTTTTTAATTAAATAATAAATACTCGTTGGGCACAGAAAAAGCATTTTGTCTGAAACTGGATATAAATCACCTATACAATCGATAAAGTTTACCAATTTGTCGCATTTCGCGGCGTATGAAGTGGAAAAGCACCGAATAAACAGTTGTCTCACACGCTCTTTATGTCTCACTTTCGATACTATGGGGGCGAGAGAGACAATTTCACGCGTCACACGCGCGAATAGCAAAGTTGCCAGAACGTCTGCCAGACGCCAGTAGCTCTCCAAACTTCGCTAGGAGCATGAGCTATTGGTTGTTTAATTTGTTTACCAATTAGATTAAAAATACTATCACTTTGACTTAAATTATAAATTATTGAATCAATTGTCTATAAATAATCAATTTTTCTGATTTAAAAACTCTAATGTTTGCCTGTGCATGAGGATTTTTTTGGCACAGGGAAGGGATAACTAGCCAACGACAGCTCACTAGCTCTGTAAATCCTAAACTCACCTATTCCATTATCATTCGGGTTTTATTGTGTATACTTGCGAACAACCTAGGACCAATAGAAAAAGAAACAGTTTTTTTGTATACAGCAATCAATTTTTACAATTCAGTTTCTAATGATCTAAAAAATATTCCAAACATACACGTACTTAAAAAACACCTAAATAAAACAGTTCTTACAGCCCGTGTGACGAGTGATAGGTGATGTTATTTTATCGAATTTTTATTTAAACTATTTTGTTATTATATATAATATCCCCTCATACCAGCACTTTTGCTGATTGGAAATATTTCGTAAAAATAAAATATGTAATATAATGTAATATGTAAAGTTCAAAAACCTTGTATTTTGTCATAAATAAATAAAAATATTTAAAAAAAAGAAAAAAATATATTTATTTATCTTTATATTAAAAGATTTTGAAAGTTACATTCAATCGATAATTTGTTTCAAAAAGTACAAGCAAAATATTTTTTTCATTTAAAATCTCGCCTTGTTCACTTTAAATTCAAGTTGAATGCAACCTCCTTTTCGCATATTTAAAGAGAGTTAAAACGGATGATTTTTCATTTCATTATGTCATCAAAAACCTTAATTTAAAGTACTTCTGTTAGAATTACTTACAAAAGAAAATTTGAAACTAAAGGTGCAATTATGAATCTTCTCTATCCTCTAAAGAGTGGTTAATTTGAGTATATATGTTTTCTTCGTGCGGTTAATTTTTTCCACTCTGATGATTAAACGAAAAAAAATATGAACACGTGAAATCAAACAAGATGATTTTAATATAGAACATTATTGCGACTTACCCAAAACACTTAATTTGGTTGAATTGACCAAACCGAATTAGTTTTATTTCCGTTTTTAAAGGAGTTTTATACACCATTTGACGTTTAATCATCAGTGTGGCCATTATATGACGCAAAGTGTCGCAGCATATAAAAATAAAAAATCTTCAAATTAATCACTCTCTAGGGGGTCGAGACGTTTCAAAATACCACCCCCAGGGTGCTATTCTGAACCGCTCTCGCGGCACGAGAAAACAATTATTTTCGTGTATTTTGTATGTATAATATATGTATGTATAAATACACGAGATAATATGGCTGCGAAAGCGTTTGAAATACCACCCCAGGAGCTCAATCACAGATAACTATCGACATGCTAAAAAACGTGCTAAGTATTTGAGCGATCACCACGAACAATCATGAACAGGCTGAAGTTAAAGCGGTCGCGTTGCAAAACGAAATTCAACTTCGGTCAGTTCAAGAGGATTGGTTGAATCTCGCACAGGAACTTATCTATGGCGTTTTGCAACGCGACCGCTTTAACTTCAGCGTGTTCATGATTGTTCGTGGTGATTGCTCAAATACTTAGCACGTTTTTTAGCATGTCGATAGCCATCTGTGATTGAGCTCCAGGTCGATATAATGTATCGTTTATGTTACGAGGGAATATTAACATAATTTTTCTCTTCTTGAAAATATACAACGATTTCCTACATTTGATTTCCTACAGTGGATGGTTAGCGGAATCTTGCTTTTAAGTATTGAACTATTTGCTATGGATACTAACATTTGTAATAACATATTATTACACATTGATTGTGAATTCAGATAGATTTTAATGAAGGATTCCGGTTTGGATCCCACGCATAAAACCAAATATGGGCTACGAGCTATGAGGTCTTTAAATATTACTTGTGAAAGACCAGGGTGTCAAACTAAAAAAAAAATTAATGTCCACCCAATTTTTATAAATCTTGTAAAAAATATATATATTGATGCACTCTGCATTCATCAATAATAAACACTGGTTAATAATTGCATTAGATTTTTTTTTAAATAGATAGATAGAGTGCATTTTATCACAACTACAAAGAGCCTAGTTGACAGTAAAAAAAGACACCAATTGATATATTTTCAATCAAAGGAAAATAATACGTCAAAACAAAACATTTCTTATTTCCACTCAAGCGTAAGTATCTACTCTAAGTAAATTTGAATTTGATTTTAGTATCGAACAATCAATTTTATGTGTTGTGATATTACCCGATTCCCTATTTTCTGTTTCATTATTCCCAATGCCCGGGTTTTCAAATAATATAAAGTATGAGAATATGATCGTTTTAAGCAAAGCAAAAAATTAAAAATAAACCGTGGAACGTTAAAGTTGAAATTTATTGTCTAAAAAATATTGCGCGTCCAATAATGCGACCCTAATGCGGAATGGTTAAGGTGGTAGACGGAGGTATGAATAAAAAATGTATAATGAATTGTAAAAGTCTGACAAACAGTTGATGTTTTCTCATAGACTCAATATGTTGGTATATAAATTATTATGACAATGTATGTAAAATGGATACGACAAGTAGGTACCTTCTTTGAAAAACTACTGATCATTATTTTTTTATTTTTGGAGATTTTATAACATGTTAGCGACTGTTCGTTCATGGATAATAGATGGCGCCTTTGTTAGTATAGCCAAGGACTTTTTTTACACTCCGGATACAAATACGAAAATACGCATTAAAAAATAATATTTATAAGATCATTTTAAATAATTTGCTTGGCACAGACTTATAGGAATTTTAATATTGTTTAAATAATATTTCAATACGAAATGATGAGAAAGGTGTATACTTTGCAATGAAAAAAGAGATGTCAAAAAAACGGTTTTGTCATATTTTCTTTTACATAATCCTAAAAAAACATACTTATTTATCAATTACCCCCAACCAAATTGGTAAAAAAAATACTTATAATCAATGTGTATACTAAAATTGATGAAATCGGAAATTCATCGGCTGCGGTGTTTAAGGTTATCGAAAATATTTACATTTTACGCTCAAAAAATATAAAATCAATTGATACTTACTTGTCATTAACACTCTCTTTAATTTCAAAAGGCAGCTCAACTAATTAATAAACCAAAAACATAAAAATTTCCATTTGAAGTGATTTTCAATCTTAATGTTTTTCATTCGTGATTGGTCTTAATTATAAAAAAATAATTAAAAAAGTGTAAATTCGAAATTAAGATTTTTTAAAGTATTTTTTTAAAAATCTTTTGCAGTAAGTTATGTTTTGTTACCGAACAGATATAGATAAATGATCAGAAGATTTTGAAAAATTACTATTTTTAAGTTCATTTTCAGTTACGTAGTTGTGAATTACTGAGTTAGAAAATTAGAGGAGGGCTATAATTTATGACATCCGATCGGGAGTCGCTAAATTACCTCGAGACCACACCCGTCTTTCTAACGTTGATATTATATTCCAAAAAATACATCAGCTACTCAGTAAATTTTATTGTTGAACATTTATTTGACTTTATGTTCTTGAGAAATGAAGGCGCTGGCTAGGAGCTTAAAGTATAATTAAATAATCTGGCAAACATTGCTTTGCCCTCAAAAATTGGAAATAAAGAGATCTGTAATCACGATATATCGACGGACGCATATCAATGCAATAGACACATGTTTGTATTAATTAATTATGCAGTATCTGATAGCTTTCAAAAAATATCAAGCTTTGTTTTTGCTCTCCTAAAAACCTTACAAAATGCAGTTTTGAAGTAAACGTAGGGACTGTCGATATGTACATGCAAACATTCGCGAGAGAAAGAGATAAACGTACTTTCTTAGTTTGGATGTCTGTGTTGTCATAACTACGATGCAACCATAGAATTAAGAATAGTCCAGAAGGAGCGTAGAATCATATTTGAATACATCGGACTGTGTCCAATAATTTCCCCACTATGCCTCACTTTCGCCGCGCGCATTCGTGAAGTCACCGAGTAATATTGCCAGATCACGAAGAATATAACCATAACACAAATTTAAGGTTAAAAAAACCATTAATTAATTTTTCTAAAATTTTATTGTGCTCGGAAACATTTATTGACACAACAGAGTAGATAAGTAAAGGGTCATTTAATAAGAGTGATTGAATTAATGAACTTTGAACTTAAAATATAAAACAAAATTATTTTACATAAAACGGATATTTTTATATGATGTTTATAATATTCTATGTTTTAAAGATAATGTTGGCCAAATGTCCACTACGGCGTTGTTTAATCTGAGGTTCAATTTTCATTATTTCTCTTATTATATGAGCAAAGTAGGGTAAAAAAATTTACTACCCTGGCAACACTAACGAAATTCCCATTTTGTTTCTTCGACAATCTGACAGATGGAACATAATTCTTTTTTTTTTTCAATTTTAAGTAATGTATTTGTGACAAACACATTCGTTTGCTAATTACACATGAAATGTGATTGCATCCTGTTTCTTTAAGATCCTAGCAGTATTTCTACACTTTAAAAGGACACAACACGGCATGGTTAAATGCGAATCAGGAGTTGCGTACTGAGCGACGTCTACAAAGAAACTAATGGGTCAAAACGTAAACCAACTCATTTATGAGTAGTTGAGTCGTCTTCTGTTTGATGTGCGTATGCGGTTTCTGGACTATTCTTAATTCTATGGATTCAACATATGGTATGAAAAAATTCGACAATTTGAAGAAACACTGGCAAAAAGAACAAATTTATTCATATAATTTCGTAAAGTAACTCTGTTTCTTTATCCCCTTGACTTCCAATTTTTCGAACAGATATTATATGAAGTCTCGGGAACAATATTTAATTGAGTAACAATTGAACGTAGTTGTGCAGAAAGCAGCCAGTCCACATTTTTAAAAAACGAGATATTGTATCGGGTCAGTGAGGTCAATTTCGGTGTTCAATGTCCTGCTAAAAACATCCAGGTCACTTTAAAACAAAAAACTGTATTAACCACCTTCTGAAAATAATGTCGATCACAAAAACGGCATTTCTCAATTTGTAGAAAACACCCACAGAACTTGAAAAATCTTACGATACTTTAAAAATCATAAAAAACTGGTCAACTAGGTAATTGTATTATTGTTTGTAATTTACAAAAAACTAATGTATTCATTATTTATCATTTGTCAAAGTCAAAAACATTCCAACTGTTGTGTAAATTTGATTATTTACTCATTTACAAACGTGCTATTATCTCAGTTTCACTTTTCCACGACTGGCTGCTGTCTGCATAACTACTTTCAATTTATTTATTTATTTATTACTAATATTTAAACACATATTTATATATATTGAAGAGAAGAGAAACAATAAAAAACAGTTAACAATTTGTATGTAGATTTTTTTTACATTTGTAATTCACAATTTGTCACCCAACTAAACAAAGGTCTTTTCTAAGGCCCACAAATTATGAATTTTCTGGTTTGCAATGGAACATAGTAAAAATAAAGGAATACAAAAAAATACACTAAGCATCAAGAAGAAATTAAAAAATATTTTTTGTTGAATTCACTACATGGCCGGGAGTATATCATACAAAACATGTAGTCCTGTGCAATCCACTTGGTTATACTGACTTCAAACGTACTTAAGCTGTTTGTGGTTTTCAAGGAGCTGTCCAACTGACTATACACTCTCGGTGCAATAATACTATATTGCATTTGGGCGAAGCTTGTTCTTGCAGCAGGGGCTACATAATTTTCAGCTAGAGCACATCTCTTGTATCTATTTTGCTGGGTTCTTTGTGCACTAGTTTTAGCTGAGCTGACTTTATAAACAAATGTTTGACACACAATACGTGTTGTTTTACAAAAATAAGAGAATTAGCGTACCGAAGAGGGCGTCGCATCAGTTCATTATTTTCTAAATATATTTTCGCTCCACCGTTAAAGCTTATATTCTGGTTTTGGTAGCTCCTCCCCAGCTCAATATTCCATATGTTTATTCCAGTGTACTTGTAAAAAATATAACAAAATAAATTATTTTAGAGTCCTGTAGTGACTATGGCGTTTCGTAATTCCCTGAAGACATAACCCAGTTTTCTTATTTTCTTAGAAACGTAGTCAATATGATCAGTAAAATGAAAAAATAGACATTTACCATAGTGACGAAAAGGAAAGCACTTGCCTACGAATCGAAATGCAATTTTCTTCACACCAGTAACGTATCTATACTGTATATTAAATTATACGTCTTTGGTTTTATTGTTTTATTTATTCTACCGATTATAATCATTTTATACTTCGTAGTTTACGAGATATTCATAAGAAGTATAGTACCTACTTTATTATCCATTTAGGAAATACCGTGTGTAGGTAACCAGAGAAACTCGTGGACTCTTAAAATAAACGTACATTGCGTGATCAATTCTGACCTCAGGAACTATTTTCATTGACTACTTAAAATTATTATAGTTACAATTTTTAGTCTATTTCTACTTTCAGAATGTTGATTCAGAAGCCAATGTTTTTTAAGATCCAAAAAAAGTTTTTCAAGGCTAGCCATCGATAAAAAGTTTAAATAATTTTACCTAACAAAAAAATGCATTTGTAACCTTATAAATTCTATGATAATTATGCGCGACCCGCTTTAAGATATGCCATTTCGCTCTATTGCATAAAACGAAAGCGTTTCTAATTTTAACCTGTAAAGCTCGGGTTTCCTAGGACAGCGGTGCCCGTATTTTAACGGCCGTAGTGAACATTAATGCGGTTGACAGCCGTCGTAACGGGGACTAAAGAGTGGTTTCCTATAAAAATGGTGTTGATAACACCGTTAAAAAATAAAACCACTCTCTAGTCACCACTACGACGACTGTCCACCGCATCACCGTTCACTACGGCCGGTAAGATACGGGCACCGCTGTCCTAGGAAACCCTAGCTTAACGGATGGTTTCGTCGCTATGCTTGCAATTCTAAACCCGAATACCTACGGCCCATTGTTTTACTGTAAACTGTAGCCAACTTCGTGATTGATAATCCTGGAATGGTTTTCCTTAAGTTATAAAAGAACTTTTATGCAATATCTGAATACTAGTGTGCAATTAAAAATTTAATTTAGCAATACTTTATTAAAACACAATTTTAATAAAACGGTCTCGTGGTGTAATGGTTAGTAAAGGCAAAGCCTTCGAAGAAAAAGGATCTGGTTTGATTACCGACATGGCTGATATTCAATTTTCTGGCTTTCACACCAGAATATTTCATAATCCTTGGACTGGTACCTGAAGCGTAAGACTGATCATCTTATCTTCATGTTACATTTTTTATCAAGAAACGCTGCGATTGGTGTACCAACGTAATACAAATGCGAAAGGGAATGCTGATGAAAAATTTATACACAAAAGTTAACAAAATCTAGATCGCGCCAAACTTATAACAAATAAAAGTTTATCGGCGCGTTAACACAATTTTGGATGTTTTTAATTAAACAATATACTTAATACCTACTGCCGATATTTTTCATAATGATACATATATTGAATAACTTGTTTACAAAAAGAGAACCTAATGTCAATAATAGGTTATAATATTTTGGTCTTTGTTCCTATATAAGATTTTGAAAATTACAGATTCTTAACTATTCCATTTTAATTGCTTACTAACCGAACCTTTCGCGTAGATATTTTTGGTGTATCTGTAAATTTTGTGTGGTTTTAGTAGCATTATTTGGAGATACACATTCTTCTTTACTACATTTAGATTGCTCCAAATAGCCATCAGGTGCTTGAGGTCCTAATCAATCGAGGTCCGAAGGGTCGATCAACTGAGTCCCATAGGGCTGATGAAACGCAGCCCGGAGGGGTGATTAGATGAGGCCCGAAGGGCCGAATCTTTTAGCATGTTTACTGCTAGATTGATTTGATTTTACTTTTGTTTTATTCTGTACGTATTATGTGGATACATAATTTTGTAAGAAAGGGTGAAAAACAACCAATAACCAATTTTCCGTTGCTTGCCAATAATTTTTTATTATTTTATTTTTCAAGAGTCCAAAACATCGATTCCATCGTGAGGTGGGCTGATCGCGAGCTGCCTGTAGTCAACACTAAAGGAGATGTTCTCTTCAACTCCTGGGCGGAGCTATTTGACGGGGCGGGCGGTCTTTTCGCCCAGCCACCACGTCTCTACAGTTTTAGTGGGAAAAACATTCTTACGGACAACAGCTGGTAATAATTTAAATTTTAAAAAATATTATTTTTACATGGATATCTATTTAATACTAATTATTGGAAGAAAGCATCATACCACCAAAATAATAAATGCTGTCTTTTTTATGAACTTTTACTGACAGCTAGAATGTTTTACTTGTACTAATTCAGCACAAAATTTTGCGTTTGAAAGGTTTGAGGCTTCACTAGATGTTGATAACGTTTTAAACCTACCAACAGATGTCACTGTAAAGTTCCAAGTCTTGACAGACTGTTTTTACTGTTAGTAGCTTAGAGTATAGATGTATATACTCTAAGGTAAGTAGTGTATTAATAATTAATCCATGCTGTTGGTCATTTTTTTCTTTTTTTTTTTTTGGTTTTTTGAAAGTTTGGTTTTTTCTCTGTTTTTTTCTCTTTTGATGTTTAATCAGTTTAGTGCACTTACCTCCACATTATTTATTTGACTTTGGTACAAAAATATTTTGTATAAGAATAGTAGTACCTAAATTATTATTTTGAAATACTTTAACGGAGGTTTTGACAGATTTTACACTTTTTAATAGAAAGTTTTGTATGGAGAGATTGCACCATTTTTTTTATTAATACACTACCTACATAATATTTTTACTTCATAACTACAAAAAAACTTGGAATAACGATAGTAATAATTGACGTTAAGAGATTGTTTTCTTTACATATTTTTTCTACAAATCTAAATCCTTATGACTTACTAAATATCTCAAATATAATGATATTTATTCGACTTATACTATATATCTAAATAATGATTCCCATTTCATTTCAGGCCTCAGAAAATAGTGTGGCATGGATCACACCCTCAAGGTGAAAGAGCTATGGACACCTATTGTGATGCCTGGCATAGCAGTTCTACCGACAAGATTGGACTCGCTAGTTCATTACTTGGACACAAACTTTTAGACCAAGAAAGGTTTGTTTTATTCAACAATATTAGGAGTTATTATAAATTTTTTTTAGACCAATACTTGCATACATACTGGATTTGACTTGAATGACATATTGACAATGATATAAGATATCAATCAACGACACAATCAGTATTATGACATGACGTTCGGTCACATAAATAGTGATCCTATGAATCTCTGGGCTGATATGATGCCCAGATGAAGACATGTGATGCTCTCCAAAATATCAGCAAATATGTGAAAATCTATGGAGTTTAGACAAATCATAATAGGTCTCTGTAATTGCTAAGGCTTTCATATTCTACTTTTAAAAACTTTGCCGCCTTTATTGTGATGTGCGTATATCTTTTTCAGTACATATTTTATTTTTCTTACTTATCTGTTTATAGCAATTTTTATGTGTCTCAACATTCAATAAAATTGTATTTTCAGATATTCCTGCAATAATCGCTTTGTCCTGTTGTGTATTGAAGCAACTTCTCAAGTATCTAGAAGAAGAAGGAGAGATATAGAAAGGTGATTCAACATGTTACATTCTTTTGAAATTATCCGTTTGTTTATGTTATACTAATATTGTATGTTAAATATGGCCAAGACTTAGCTTAGTGAGTTCCTTAGATATTTATAATAAATTTTTGTTGACTTTCTATTTTATACACTATTTTTTTTTAAAAGAATGATACACTCACCTATTCATATAATTACAAACCCAAAATAAATTTAGAATGCATTCTACGGCTATGTATTTTTTTCTCTTATTTGTTGAAGAATTATTTAAGAAATATGGATGTCCAAACATAAACAGAACATTGAACATAGCACAGTGTGAAAAATGATAACTTAAACTGGTGGTTATAATCCTAGTAAATGATACTTCTATATTTCCTTCTTAAAAAATTATCTCTCTCCGTCATATAATATTGAAAAAAAATGTTTTATTGATTATAATATTACATGTATGATTATGGAGAGTATTTAACTGCAAATATATGTGCAGTTAAATAACATTCAATAATCTTCAAAACAACTGCAAAGTCAAAATATGTGTCAATAAATAATTGATGGTAAAAATATGTTATACAGACAAACAGGAATTAATTGCAACATTACTATATGTATATTTTATTCAATACCAGTGCCAAGATAAAGCAAGATTCACTCTAGCGGATGACCTGCTAAATAAGTGCATTGGAACTAGATCGGAATGCTGAATCCACTATTGCTTTTGTTTGCATAGCATTTTTTACACGCTAACATTGTACGTAACTAAATGAACTAAATTCTTACTTTCATTCTATCAGTACGCATGTTTAGAGTTATGTTACAAACAAACTACATATTATTACATATGTTGTCTTATCCCTAAAAGGCGTGTTTTGAACCATAGTCTATCTCGCTTAGCCACGGTTTTTCAGATCTGATATTTTTTATACAAATTTAGGCTAAAAGCTTATACAAAACAAAATATGCACGGGTGACGATTACCGCATTTATGATCCTGTTTCTTCTAAAGCATGAACCCAACATCTGATTATCTTTCCATCAGGGACTAAAATGTTGTGCGGAATGTTGAAACGCAAACGCATGGCTCTCTGCGTCGCAATGACAGAACGGTCGTTTTGTAAAAAAGTTGCAGCAGCAAAGCCAGAATGCTCTTTGGTCCAAACCATGATGCGTACTGAAAACGTTAGAGCGTAATGGTCACAATGAGACCCCGTCCAACTCCCTAGTTTTAAAACCCGGGCATATCTTTTGCCCCACCTGTTTAATAGTGCTTAGTATTATTGCTTGCGGTACAAGTTTACAAAATGTAAACAAGTGCACAGCCAGTGTTTTTAGTCGAGAGCCTCCTGTGTCTGTAGGCTCAAAAATCCTACAGAGGGTTTGTAAATTAATTATCAAATACTGGCTTTAAATCAATTAAGATTTTCTTGTTGTTATTAAGAAGATCAATTGATTCGATTCTAAAATTCTTTTATCCCTCTAATAATGTCTATCTTATAAATATAATCCGTTGAAAATACTTATATCGTGATCTATCTCATTGCAGTATCGACGACCCTTCAAGTGACGAAGAAATGAGTGCTGAAGATTACCAGAACTTCCTCACAGAACACCTGTCTGAGGATCTCAACTAAGTCTGAAGTTTCTGGAAATGTCTAGTCAAATATCATTATACCATCATCGTATTATAAACCTTGTATCGAGCATTTAAGTTTTTATATTTAATTTAGTTACTCTCATTTCTATACATCCCTAATTAAAATAATATTTTTTACTAAGAATGTTTGAATGATTACGTATAAGAAATAACTATCTAAAAAATAAAATATTTAGCCATTCATCTCTCTAATATTTGCCATATTTTCAAAAGTTTGCACTTTTGAACTTACCAATTGACTAAGGAAGTTGATACATATTTGTATTGATCTAAAACAATATTTTATGAAAATAATATTTTGTTACTTAACATTTTTTTATAATTTTATATGATTACTTCTAGTTTTAAGTTTTAACTATCTGTGTTCATTAAATGAAAAAATATTGTACATTGACTGCCTATTAATGCTACCAAAAGAAATTCTTGTATTGTTTTAAAAAACATTTTAATTTAGATATATTATTGACTTTTATAAAATATTATAATGAGTGTTTTAAATCAAAACATAAATTTAATATGCCATGAAATATTAACTTATTGAAATCTTTTCAGTCAATGTATCTTTTAGTTAACTTTTTCATATTGATAATTGATACCTATGTGACGTCAATGAGTAGTTTTTCTCATTGTTTTTGCGATTAACTAGGTTTATTATTCAGCAGTCAATTAAGTCTTCAATTGTGTAATATCAATTATAATTTACATACATTAATATAGTGTAGACATTAAATTTTGGTTTTGCCTCACTGATTTGTTACAAAAGTATTTTTGAATATTTCCATTGATTAAAATGTTTGGGCAAACCCTCTATTGATAATAACTTAAACTATTATGAAAAAAATTAAACTATTATGAAAACAAACTGCGCCGGCATTTGTTTTTTTTTCATTTTATGCATCTTAAAGTTAGAGTTACATTTTTTGAGAATTAGTACAGAATAAAATAATAAATTTAACAACTTGAGTTATTGTGTATCACAATATTAAGAACCAATTTTCTATGTTATATTATTATTTCCAATCATATTATTTCCATACATATAAATAAGTGTTTTATGATAAGAAATGATTGTACTAAGTGTAAAGTTAAGATAAGTTTTTTGATATTATACATGAAAATAATAGTGATTTAAGTATTGTTTTGATACATTTATCTCGTAACTGTGTTCAACAATCATTATTAATTTGACCATTTATCAAATAAAATAATAAAAGGAACATTTCATGTGATTTTATAAATTGTATTGAAAATTTGAAATAAAGTTGCTAAAATATCAAATGTTTCTCCTTCCATTATCGATATGTGACATTTAGATTTCATGTTAGTTCAATTCAGACAATAGAATTCATAACTATAAGTATTGACTAAAAGTTTTTACTAGTAAAAATTATTTGAGAGGAATGTCATAGAATCACTAATGGGAGCCTTTTGTGGGTAAAGGAAAAATATTTTATCGAAAATTACAGAAACTAAACATATAGTTCATACACCTAAGGATTACGCATTAAAGATCCTTTGAAAGTTGAGATATATTATCTGAGAGTGAAATTTGAATATCATTTTATTTAGTTTTGTTCATTCAATAAGTAAACTTTCAATATTTAGGATAACAATGTTATTTATACCAGTGGGTTTTTTTTCATTGAAATATATAACATCCTGAGGCATACTTATATATTTAATTTAACGTTATTTCAAAAATAAACATCAAACCTCAAGTAGTTTTTTTTTATGGACATATCTTTAAATTTCCATTAAGTACCGTTTAAGTTTTTTAAAATAGTATTCAACATATATTATGAATTGCCACTATTAATAAATTATTTTATTAAATACAATTTGATTTGAATAATAACATAATCATAACAAATAATGTTTTAAGTAGTTTTGTAAAAAGTGTAAAACATATCCCATTGAAAATATTTTATTTAAATAAATTTTGAGAATAATTTATTCTAGAGATAGATTGACATAACAATAACAATGTTGTCCCTTTGATTTGTATAATTTTATATGTATTATATTTAAAATAAAAAAAAAATTAAAAATTAAACCCCTGATAATTAAATATCTAATGTTAACGAAAAATCTATTTGTAAGCTCTCGCGCTTTGAAGTTTAAAGGGATTTCTGTCAGATTGAATAATTAAATTTAGTTTTTAATTCCCTTACTTAATATAAAGACAAGATTTTATTTTTCTTGTTATTTTCTATAACCTAACCAATTATTATTTTATATGTGATGAGTGAGTTAAAATTAAGGCCAAAAGCTCTGGAAAATGATATTCGCTTATCAATTGAATATAAAATCATGAAAATCATTTTCTTTTTAAACCATAAAAAAATGCTTTTCTTATTGATAAAAGTACTTCGATGTTTATCCATAAAGTTAACTATATACATACCAATCCAAACTTCCTATTTATTATTTTCGTAAAATGTTCTCAATAAAAATCTAAATTTATTAAACAAATTAATAATTTCATTTAAAAATACTTCAGTATGTAGGTATATTAAAAGTTCTCGTAATGAATAACTTAAAATTTAATGCTAATTTAATTTACAGATTTTTGTATATGGAAACGTAGAGATGTTTAAATAATTTGAATAAAATGTTGTAAAACTGCGATATATGAAATAAAATATTGTAATTACTGAATGAGTTGGATTTATTATTATTTATAACCCAAATTTCTCTCACTCGCTGTGGTGGATGGCAGTAGAGGAAGTAAAATAAAAAAAAACTCCATAGAACTGTTTTTGTGAACTGAATTTCATTATTAGGAGAACTGAATTTTTAATTTTCTAACAAAAAATATTTTTACAAAAGTATTTTTTAAATTTATGTTCTCTTTTTAATATGTATAAAGCCAAAAATGTGATTGCAATGGGAGAACTGCTTTCAGGGTCTGAATTATTTTGGAACAAGCATGTTAAATGAGGAAGAATAAAAGAAAAAAATAGAAACTGATTGACTACCAAATTCCCATCATAATGAACGATAATGGATCTATAAGGCTTAAGCTGGTGATAGTTAAGTGATAGTAATGGAATAAATAGAAAGCAAAGGTGCAGTATCGTGTATTTTCATTTGTTTTATTTTCATTGAATTTAGTTTTGATTCTTCTCCTTTAACCTTCTGGCGACAAATAGGCTGACGAAAAAGCTTGGGAAGCTACGCTTAAGAAGACAGCCCCCGATTTCCCACTCAGCTTCGCCAAAAGGAAAATTAGAAGCAGGACCCTTTAACTCAGGAACGATCAATATTTGAGAGAAAGTACCGGAATAAAATATTTTTCCTTTCAATTTTCCATGCCTATGATTTCAGGATAATGTAGAAAGCTGACTACAAGCTCACCCAGATTCTTATGGGTCACGGTGGGTTCATCAGCTACCTGCATCGCTTCAAGCTTTCCGAGATCGACAGCTGCCCATGCGACTATGAAACTCCTCAAGATGTCCCTCACCTGTTGATGATTGCCCTTTTTTTAGCTTTCAAAGACAACAGCTGGAGGCGGGATGCAGAAGCCAGTATGAGATCTATGCGACATCCCATCGGTGATAGGTAATAAAGAACTCACTTAAGAGGTAGTATTGTCCATGGTCAATATAGTGCAGGCAATTGGTAAAATAAACCAAAGTAGGAGGCAAAATGCCGAACACTCCTCTAATGGAACGGAAGGCCAGTAGGTCGGCTTCTCCTGAAGAGTTTTAAGTGGTTTCACCTCCACATGAGCAAATGCTGAGAAGTTCCTGATTGGCCCACTCTAGAATATCCTTCCTGATCCCAAAAACTTAGCTAAAATTTTAAATTTTGAAATATTAACCTTGTATATATATATATATATAAGCAAAGTAAATAATAAAGCAACTCCCATATAAAAAATTTTAAATTTTAAAAAGGCTATTTTTACCCTCACATCTACAGTATTTCTTCTGACCATATTTTTTGAGGGGTCCATGTTGTAGGGTCATAATTAAAAAGTTTCGTAAAAGTCGAGTCGGCCTCTAGCAAAAAATGACAGAAGTAACATAACTACATCTGTTCGTTTTAGTTCAACGAGATTCCACTAGATGGCAGTATAAACACTACCAATGTCAACTTTCGCGTTTCGAATCTTTATAAAAATTAGTAGGTATGAGTTTAGAAAAGATTTTTTTAACCTATACGTTTTTACCTCAGAGTAATAATGCGTCAAGCTATAGAGGAGCCCGTACGTAGGAAAACCATTTTATGACTATTGGGTATTAAGTTAGCTACAGTTCGCAGCAAAACAATGGGCCGTCGAGAATCGCCAAATGGATATTAATTTGCATTGTAAATACTTTTAAATATTTACCTGTTTATTTATTATTGCGGGGTTATTCCAATTTATTTTTCTATAATTCGCCTATATTTATTTTATAAAACTGAAAAAAAATGTGTGTTTATTATTTTATTTATTTATTCATTTTATTCACAATATACTTATACTACATTTATTGAGACATAAATCCCAACTCCATGGAACCAAAGTCCTGTGTTGAGTTTGTTTGTTTGTCCGTCACATCTCCGAAACAGCGAGTCGTAGCGGCCTGAAATTTGGACACGTCATTTTAGATGCGATTTCAAGGTTAACATTGCTATTTACGAGCAAAATTTGAATCGACCTCTACTCGATAAAAACTCAAAATTTATATGGACGCCTAGTGCGGCCCCGACATATTGCCTGTAATCAACTGTCATTATCAACAGTAAACATACTTTGATTCACAAATTTATCTCCTAAATTGAGAAAAAAAGTAGCTGAAGTAAATATGTTGATATAAGGAAAGTTTTTAAGCAACATAATACACGTGTCGGGACAATAAATGTCAAAAATTAATGTAAATCATGGGAAAATATTCGGAATCAATTACCTGTAAAAACTAACTCATTTAACATTTTTGACGCTCCTACTGCTGCAACCAAACATACTGCAATTCGCCATAGTCGATTTCTATTTATTATAACGTAAATATCAGAGTTATTTACAAACAAAGCCAAGCATAGCTACAAAAGCATCCGATCGAACCGTTACGTTGTCAAAAAAAAAACAAAGTGGCTACCAATTTGTTGCTAAGCAACAAACCAACATCGCTTGCGTTCTATGAAACATAGTGATAGGGCTTCTCTATAAGTTCACGCATTATTACTCTGAGGTTTTTATAATACTCTTAGGAATACTGATATTACAAAAAAAAGGTTCTTTCTCCCAAGTGGTTTCTTACCGTGCAAGAAGACAGTTCTGAATACCGATCATCAATATCATCATCATAAATCATTACATCAAAACATCATAAAATAACTATCGGAATACCAACCAGCGCAGTTTCTTGTGGAATGTAATACCTACGTCGAAAGTAGGATTCAAGATGAAAAAATAAGAATCAAGATGTGACTTCCGATAGAATCATTACCATTTTCTTGTCTGCACCCAGTGGTGCATAAGGCACTGCGATTCCAATTGCAGCGTATAAGGATCATTTTTGTTACATGGTAAGGCGATCAATTGATATTTGTGCAGTTAAAGAGCTGAAACCTTTATTTATGCGGGTGAGATTTATCTGATTGAATTATTTCACCTACATACTACGCAACGCCTGAAAGGTGGATAAATCCACTTGGTCCATGATAACATTTTCAGGCATTGCCTAGTATGTAGGTGAAATAATTTAATTATATAAACCTCACCCGCATAAATAAAGGTTTCAGCTCTTTAACTTCACAAACATCAACAGATGAAAGAATTGAAGGAATATTGATGTTCAAATATGGGCAGAATGGTGAATGTTACACAGTGTGTAAAGTGGCCACTTAAACCAGCCAATGATAGGTCATAAGCCCTGTAGATGCCTAGACTTCTATATTATCTTCTCTAAAATGTTCTTCATCTCTGTTGTAATGTGTTAATGCTCTGTATTACTTATAATTATACTTACATGTATGTATATTTAATTGTATTTGTGACTTATATGTAAACGGCACTGAGTGCCGTTTATTTCAATAAAATAAAATTACGGTTATTTGTTTCAATGCGGTCTGGCTGTTTTTAGTGGATCATAGAATTGATATTACTGTACCCACTAATACCTCATTTTTCAAAAATTGTTTACTGGCTGCTTTCTGCATAGCTACGTTTAATTATAATACCAACATAAAATTATTCGTAAAAAATCTTAGTGAGTAATTTTAAACGTCGTTTTCTACCAAAACGATTTTCAAGACAAACAATTTTTCTAACAACCATATAATAGGAAAAATGTCGTACCCGCTTTGGTGTGGAAAGATTAATGTAGATCTACGTATACATCAGAGGTCTTTTGGATTAGAAAGGGGATCCGAGATGTAACCCCATGAGTGTAACAAAGGACCTTAGATAGGTATCCAATAAGTAGTAATGGCGGGTACTTACTTATACGTATCTGTCAAGTCGGGAATAAATTTAGACAAAGAAATAAATCAATTATATCGATAGAAGAAGAAGAAATAAATCAATTATGTCCAACAACAGGAGTCAGAAAGCGCGTTACACAAGTTAAAATTTATTGTATTTTAAGTCTAGTCAATTGTGTACATTTTTTATTTAATCTTGAAAACTAAGTCTATGTTTTATAAATTACGAGCTGAACCCGGCAATGCTTTGCTATTGCTAGATTTTGTACATACGATTTGTTTCTGATCTGATTAACCAGGAGTTTCCTACGTCTGGACTTTTAGATTGTAACATAAAAAAATTAGCAACAATATTTTGAGTTTGTCCGAATTTTTGTAGACAAGGACTGGATTCAACTCCCTGGGGAGCTGTTTATAATTTATTAGTGTTAAGAAAAGAAAGGTGTACATCAAATAGTATAAATGTAATCAATAAAACAAAACAAAATCTTTAAAAAATATTTTTTTTTAAAGTTACTAGTTATCTTATAGGTTCAAACTGTCAGTAGGGTCACAGTAAGTCACATCTTGCTGGAGGGTGTGATTCTATAAAATGCTGCAAACGCCCAGTTGCATTCCACCGGCAACACTACTGACTAGTCCTACTCGTTAGCGTCCACGTCGCAAACCCCGGACAATGGGATCACACTCATAACGGTGTGATCGCAGCAGATAACGAGAGGATGAAAGGCGAGTTTCTGGCGCCTGCAAACCAGAACCAACCAGCTAAGGGAAGGTAACCCCGACAGAAAAATCCACCAGAGAAGGCAACGGGAAACCACTCTGGTCATCTTTTCCCAGGAATCACTATGGCGAATACATACAATAAGCAGTTGTCCTGGCTGCGGAGTAGCGCAGGACCGAGATGCTTTCGCTGTAGTGATCGCCAACGTCGGGGGATCTGACAAGACACCTCAAGAAGAAGACGTTATCTTTTATTTTGCTTACAAGCACTCTAAAAAATATTTATTTTTCCTTAGTAGAATCAATTATAAGATATGGCATGAAGTCGTGGGGATATTCAACTAAAACTAACATTAAAATAATCCAGGGCCTCCAGTACTCTAGAGTTAAGAGAATTGTACCAGCACAGATTTAAAGACAAAGTAGTGATAAAGTACAAAACACTTAAAACTCCGCCAGTTCGAGAATAGCTGTGGCTTTGCATCATTTTAGAACAATTTGATAGAAATCATTTCAAAATTCCTCTCAAACATAACCATAATACACGCTTAACGTATAATATACACGCTTAACGTATAATGATGGTTTGGTGGTACCAAAAATATCTAATACGCATGTTAATAGAACTCTTTATTATTTAGTACATAGCATTTTTAATCTTTTGCCAAAAAAACTTAAATTAAACAAACAATGTAACAAAAGCAAAATAGAGAGTGGCTACTCGATCAAAAGTTTATGGATGGATAGTTATTCAAATATCTTATGAGTACATGTATTTTTAAAAATATATTTTCTTTCTTGTATTTAAAAAGAAAAAAAGCTGTTTATTTGTATATAATATATAAAACTGATATTTTCGGTTGTTCATTATTTATATATGTAAATTCATTGATTTTATCAATTTCATTTATAAGTATTAATTTAAATCTCCACCAAAAAGCCACAGAAAGTGGCTTGGTGGGATTTTAGTTATTGTACAGAAATAGATTTATAATATATTATTCTAAAAGTGTAAAAAATTATATTAATGTAAATAAAAAAATAATATTAGCACACAAATATTTAAATTTTCCATTGGAGTATTTGAGACCAATCGCGATGGTCATTCTTGATCGCAGATAGATAGAATGGTGGTATTCAAATTCAAAGACCGTTTTAGAGTTACCTACATTATCCAAAAACCATTTTGTGGTATCCAAAGAACTTTTACTAACAGACTCCCAATGGTAACTTTGTATGTTCAGAGATTACTTTGAGAACTCAAAGATTATTTTGTTTACCCGACGATTACTTAGTAATCCAAAAATCACTTTGATCACTTTGATGCGGATTCTACCTAACCGTAGAGACTATTTTAAAGTGGGGATACAAAGATTACTGTTGTGGTGTGTGTTAAGTACTCACTGATACATTCACACGACGCCGACGTACTTCTTTAACACAAAGGGCTGCAAATAAGATTAAGATTACGGCCTTTTGATACAATCCTCAATAGTCAAAGACTCTAGTTTAAGGAAAATTTTAGTTAATCGTAGCTCTACGATACGACGCTAATTTTTTTTCTTTAACTATCCTCCAAATGGATAAATGTTTACAAAAAAGGGTGCAATTATTTTCTCATTCTTGACTATGAATTTTAGTGACGGACCAAAACAAGATTTTCAGTTTAAATCAAAACCGAAACCAAATTAGCTTCTGTTTAATGACGAAGTTGATTGATTTTTTTATTATTTGTTAATAGACTAGTAAACTAAGTAAAGATTTTTTTTTCTTAATTTTATGTGTGTGTCAGCGCTACGATTTTTTAAAGTTTTGTATCTCTGAATTGACTCCGTGTGTAACGTCAGAGGTTCTCTTTCGCTTATTCTCGATCAGTTCTGCCTATTGACCCATTCACAGCAAGCAAACCGAAAATTTTCCACAACTCTCTCATCATTGGTTGATTAATATGAACCAGTGGCATCGTTTAAAGTTTTTCGTTTTTATCGAAAGGTTTTTTTTTTCGCATGTTTTCAGGAAACTTTGCCGTACAATTTAATGCTCCAATTTTTACTGCGCGCATGAAAACATTTATTGTAACCAATTTCCCGTAGGGCTGAAGTTCGTCATTTCGGTCGAAACCGGAATTTGTTTCAATAAGATAAAAGTCTCTTCAAAACGTCAAGAATCACGCGTTTTTATTTTTAAAACTTACGACTTAAGTTTTCAACCCCTTCCTGCTTTTAATTTTTGCCTCATAACACATTTATCTTCTTATGTCTTTATTCAAACTCTTTATTGCTCACTAGTTCGACCCCATCTAGAATACGCTTCTCCTATTTGGTCTCCATTCTACAGGACTCATATTGACCTTATCGAGTCTGTTTTTCTAAGAACTGTCTGTCTTTTTTAAGAAAAGTGGCATGGTTGCTCGGATTACAAATGGGTAATTATTCATATTTTAAAATAGAGCAATATCTTAATCTGTCTTCATTGGAGAGACGTAGAACTGAGATGGACCTTATATGCATTTTCAAAATACTTAATGCTTTAAGTGATGTCCCATCTCTGTTGCAATCTTTTCATGTTCCCAACCGTGTCACCAGAAGTCAAAATCTTCTGAGAGCAGCTTTGGTTTTTATGCTCCAATGTCCAGAATGTGTAGATTGGTCAATTCATCACACGACTTGGAATTCTTTGGGATAGATCCTCCGGCTTTTCATAGATCTCTTCGCGACTAAACAGTGTGGGATGAAGTTGGATTGGCATGGTTTAGCTCAAAGTTTTAGGTCTTTCGTTTTTTTTAATATATTGTTTACAATTATTGTGTTGCCCTTTGTGTGTCTTTGCCAAATAGTTTTATGTTCTTTTTGTTTAGTTTCTTGCATTTATGTTTCTTCATGTAACTGTTGTAATTGGCTTAGGCCGTATATATAATAAATAAATGTCTTCAATTATATCCGTATGATAAAATAATAACAGGAAGTAATCAGTGAGTGTAAAATCGCACTTTGTTTTAGAAAAACTTACAAATAGGATTTGTAAATGAGGCGAACTAGAGAGGCTAACCAATCTAATTTCCCCGAAGCGTGAGATTAAATGACCTCGAAATGGAGAAATCCTTTCCAAAGCGAATTTCTACCATAATGACTTACTGCTAAACTCAAATGGGGAAACATCTAGGGTAAGATAAATAGAACTAAAAATCGTAAGGAAAATGAAGTGGAATATGTTTGTGAACATACAAAAAAAAATGTGTCTGGATGCCTGTTTGAAGTGATTACTAAAAATCAAGCTTTTATTTAAATAGGAGTTGCTTATTTTTTGCCATGCTTATAATGTAAGGCTTATATTTTATTTACTGCAAAATGTACATTCCTTATTACTTCTATAACTGCAGTGCGAGGATCTAATGGAATAATCGGCTGTGGCATTGTTAAAGAACTTCTCCGCATTTACTTTAAGAAGTAAAAACCACAGAAAACTCGTTCAAGAGAAGCCGGACTATAAAAATACATCAACCGACCTTCCGTTCCACTTTGACAGTGTTCGGCATTTTGTGTCCTATTTTTATTTATTTCAACACGTGATAAGTCTTTATGGCTTATTGCTATTACGATATCTTTCAGCGGTGCTAACCACCCTCGTGGCCGTAAAAAACAATTTGCTCTCGCGTATTTTGTATATAAATTTGTATTGAAAAGATTTTCCTACGGCCGCGGGAGCGTTTGGATCACCTCAGGTCCTGATCCAGACTTCTACATCGCGCCTCTAGTTGCATTCGCTCCAAGCTAAAAAGGGGAAAATGTATGAGAGAAGGACTCGAGTCAGTTCGAAGCCAACTTGCGGCGTTTTCCTGGAATCAAATGCGTAGAAAATTGTTGGAAAAAATAATTTTAACTCTTGTGTGGCCGCGATGTCACACTAGTCGACATACGGTACAAGACACGATATATATCTCTTATTTTTTAAATTAAGAAGCTGAATTTTTTATTATCTTCAAATGGACATTTTCACACCGGATTTAGAAAGTAACATTTGTATAACTATGCTGGATTGTAATACAAAAAATACTTAACCTTGCTACCCGAAGAATGCATATCTGTAAATACAGCAAAACAGCTGTATTAAAGAGAGCACAACGGAGGTGTTGTGTGAAACAAATTCAGTAGGTTGTTGACAGTGATGGGGGACGCACGCGTGCATTATGAGAGTCGAATTTATTTTAACAGAGCTATATTATATGTTTATTTTTATAAATTATGCAAACGGAATTAATAAACTGTATGTTTCCGTGTTTTTTTTTTCAAATATCTGAACTTTAGAATATTCCGTCTTTTGCTTGTGGTAACACGATGTTACCTCACCGTGAGCAAAGGTATTTTTTACCACATTTTTAAAGAGTTAAATACGAGCTATTTAATCAATGAACGTAAAGACCCCTTTATGCCCAGGCGGGTGAAGAATACAGTTCTGTGTCAAATAGAATCAGAACCCTAGACAAGTATTTTCAACTCGATAGCGGCTTTCAGGTAAAACTCCCGAATATAGAAATCGAGTGGAGATAAGTTCGCCTCGTCGTGTATTGGTTGACGCGTTCACCTACCATTCGTGAGATCCTGGGTTCAATCTCTGGCAAGGGTGACGTGAAATATTGATTTTAAAGATTTCTTTAATAGCAGTATTCCATTGTTCCTCTGACACCTGATGTGTAGCATTAATCAGGTCAACTTCATGTAACAGATGATCAAAATACACTGCATTTGGTTTACCAATTCAGTTTCCTATGCACCATTGGGTGTGAAAAAGCGAATGATGATGATGACGTTGAAGATCTCTCAATAATCATAACTAGAGCCTGATATAAAATACATGGTCTAAATAGACTGACGCTCGGAGGCTTGACGTCCGCTCGGTCGGGCGGCCGGAGGCAGTTTGAAATATTTTGAAATTGGTGCATTTTGACGAGATAAAGTCATAATACTTATGATATTTTTAGAAGACGTTACGAATTGCAGTGGTGATAGATCTTTTTCGGAATAAATAGCGAAAAATTGAAAGGAGGGTACCGGGAACAGAATGAATGGTGCAGAAGAATGAATTATAGTTTTGTAAGGCTGCGGTATTCATTGTTTGGACATGTAGAGAGAATGGATAGCAAAATAACAACAATCCATATTTAATTAATTTCTGACTGGCAGATTATGCACCTTAAAATTTAGACCAAACATTGGTATATTGATTCTCATGAAAAGACTTTGTAACGATTTAAAGATAAATTTTTAAAAAGAACTGCCGCGGCAAAATCTTACATTTTAGTTTTCGTAAATAAATACAAGCATTTTAAATAACATAAACTTTCTGATATTTTTCCTTTTGTTTGATTTAAAAAAAAAATAATTTTGATTTTTTTGTTCATCATAAAAAAAATAATAAAATAAAGCCAAATCAGTTTTCCACATAAATACAATTATAAAAATCCAGTTCAGTTAAATATTAATTCATAGAAGTGCATGCGTACGAGTTTTTTTTGTGTGAGGATGCGTGTGTAAAAAAGTGGAGTGTGGTTTTGGTAGGTATGTGAATATGTGTATGAGTGTATATGGGTGTGAGTGTGGGTTTATGGCTAGTACTTTTGCTATACTTTTGCTATCCAAGTGACATGCTCTTCGAAGAATTCAGAGTACTTAATAGTATTCAACAGTATATATTGAGAACGGTAGTGGTTACACACATAAATAGAGACAAATATCGAGGCAACACAGCGTTGGCAAGAGGGTGCATGTATTTTTACCAGAAATTCGAAAAAGCGGGAGTGTTGTCAAGTTGAAGAAAAGGTTGACAGACCAAGATGCCAGATGAATTACAACACAAAACAGATCGACTTGAGAAAATTATATTTATAGTTTTCGATCTCACCGGGACTTAAACCTGCAGTTCTCCGTGTGAGACTCGAGTATCTTCGATCTGAAACCGGTAGTCATAATTTAAATTCTCTTAAATTAAATTTGTACCCAATGTTACTCATATCATCATCGTCATCGTCATCGTACCCTAATACTGCATAGTGCGTCGGGAAACCAGATGCAGTATACCGTGATAACTCTTTGTTCTTATTAAAGCAAATGTACAAATCACCCTCTTAATGCACATTTACAATTAAACGTAGTTATGCAGAAAGCAGCCAGCCATAGAAAAGTGAAACTGAGATAATAGCACCTTTATGAAACGAGTGAATAATCAAATCTACACAGCAGTAGGAATATTTCTGACTGTGACAAATAATAAACAATGAATACAGTAGGTTTTTTACATTACAAACGAGAATCTTATTATGTTTTTGGTCTGTTTAAATGATTTTTAAAGTACCGTAAGATTTTTCTAGTGCTGTTGGTGTTGTTTTTTGCAAAAAGAGAAATGCTTTTTTGTGATTTTCAGAAGGTGATTGTCACAGTTTTTTGTACAAAAGCGGTCTGGCTATTATTATCTCTATGCTTTCTGCATAACTACGTTTAATTCCTCTTTCTTCTATAATTCATATGGTGTCCATGCGGCTTAACTGTGGAATCATCTCCCATCCACCATCAAAGATGTTTTTTGCAGTATCTCTGTTTAAATAACATCTGAAAAAACATCTGTTATCTCTTCCTTAATCTATTCTCTTTTTCTCTTTCCTCTTTACTCCTTTTTACCATTGAATACTAGCATTGACTTAGGGTAAGTTGTATAAAAATATTGCTTTTCTGTTTTTTTATCTTTAGTTATTAATTTTCTATTGAATGGGTTTTGAAACTATATAAATAACAACTTATTTTATTGGTTGGTTGGGAGAAATTGCCATTTGGTAATGAGCCCGCCAATGTACAATTCAGTTTAGATAAATAAGAAAAATAAATAATCTTTGACATGAAAGTAAAGTTCTTGCCTAGATGCCAGTCCAGGGACTATGAATTATTGCAGTGTAAAACCGGATTTAAAACAAATACTTCACATTGCCTCTCCCAGGAATCATACCAAGGACCTTGAGGATTACAACATTACGAGGTGGACGTATCTCCACTCAACTTTCTTTTAAAGGATTTTTACCTGAGATTGGTTGTCGAGTCGAAAACACTTACTTAAAATTGAACGTAGTTATGCAGAAAGCAGCCAGACCACAATTTTGAAAAATTGAGATATTGATGTTATCGGGTGCAGAAAGGTCAATTCTATGTTCTGCTAAAAACATCCAGACCGCTTTCGCACAAAAACTGTATTTATCACCTTCTGAAAATGATGTCGATCACAAAAAAAGCATTTCTTAATTTGCAGAAAACACCCACATCTCTAGAAAAATCTTATGGTTTTTTAAAAATCATTAAAACTGGTAAAAAACATAATTGGATTCTTGTTTGTAATATAAAAAAAACTTATGTATTCATTGATTATCATTTGCTAAAGTCAAAAACATTCCAACTGTTGTTTAGATTTGATAATTCACTCATTATATGGCTGGCTGCTTTCTGCATAACTACGTTCAAATCGTATTCTGTTTCACACACAATCCGTTATCTTGTGTTTGTCCGTAAGATTAATGATCTATCAATTTTTTTATATCACTTTTCACCATTTATTTTTATTTATTGTTTTTTTGGTCACCTTTTTTGGGCATGCATGCAAAATTAAATACAACAAAAAAAGCCAGTACCAACCTACATATATAATAATAAATAAATACATATTACCTACGCAGGATAAAGTCTATTTTGCAAGAATCGCAAATAAGGTTAAATTTCATATGTAGTCAAATTTGTGTTTTTTTTTTTTAGTTGTAATGGGTTCTCGCTTATTTTTCGAATAGGAAAAAAGCAGTTTTTTCACATCTTTACAAATTAAATTACAAAGTAAGTGCTGAGTTAAGTAAGTTCGTTATGTAGAATAAACAGTATACTGGAGTTAATTAAGTAACTCACTTAAGTAATTAACAAGCGTCCTACATTTGTCCTAACTCGATGGACTAAACATTAACTTAATTACATTGATCATTTGTTTTTATTCTGCCAATACCGTAGTTTGATTTTTATTTAAGCATTAATTTATAAAATCCGATAGTTGTAATATACGACACAATTATTGGAAAGTGTTAAATAATTATTGTGTTTGATTACCCAACTCTATTCTGTTCACAATAAATCGAAATTCAAAAAAATAGTAATAAATTAACTGTTTTACCTTTATATAAGTACTATGAATAACTACTTACTAATTGTATATTTTAAAATATTTTGAAAGAATTTATGATTAATTTATTAATTTATTATGAGAAAAATTTCCTGAAGGAAATATGAAAATCAAGGAATTTACAAGGCTATGACATGTCATTGGCTAGCCTAAGTGGCCACTTTACATTCTGTGTATCATTCACCATTCTATTTATGTTAAAACATCCCCATTTTCTCAAGTTTTCCATCTGTCTACTTTCGTTAAAAAAAAGAACTGAAACCCTTATTGGTATGGATGAGATTCATCAAGCTGAAATATTTCACCTACTAGGCAACGCCTAAAAACACATTTCAAATTTTCATAGGCAGAATAGTGAATACTACACATTGTGTAAAGTTGTCACGCAATCCAGCCGATGACAGATGATTAGCCCGGAAAATGCCCAGTGTTCCATATTTATTTTCAAAAAATCCACTCATCTACTTAATGTGTAACGTATTTGTGTTTTTTTTTATTTTAAAGATATACATATTTATGTAACTTAATACAGACGCTGAAGTTTTGTTTGTATATTTCACCATTTTATCTATTTTTTTATATTTAAACAAAAAGAGTAGCAAAAAAGACTGTTAGTTGCAATTTACTTAAATATGAAGATGCCGAAGGTGGTGAGCAGGTGAATAATGTGCACATCATTATTTAATGTCTGTAATTCGTTTTTTCGGTGAAATCAATTTGTTTTATTAATTTCTTGAAATTTTTAATCTTTTTTTTAAACTCATCTTTTGAATCATTTATTCTGATAATTTTTGTACCATTCATTGAAATAAAACATAAACTTAGTAACAAAATTGTCATTATTAAACACAGGTAAGTCCTGGCTAATACGAAGAACTTACGTACATTACAAAAGCTGTAAATTAAAAATAAAAAAACCTAATCGCGCAGTTTCACAGAAAAATGAACGCCTTACCACTCCACGAGATTTGATAAGTGGGTTCTAGAAATTAATGTTTCGATATTATCTGATGGTGATTACTTTAAAAGGGACTTTATACTACAAATAATAAAATGTAAATAAAGATTTGAAAACAAAAACATGGCTTCCGTGTATTTTTTTAGCAAACAGTGTTTATGAACAATGTTTTCCACGACGCGCTACGATTCCAACCACTTTTTATCCGATTTTATGTGAAGTCAAAAATATTGTTTGGTTTTTGTTCTAAATCCGAATCTTCTAATTTTGAATATCTTCTATATTGATGTTAGGTAGGTACCATAAGGATGGGTCAAAGGAAAGATGGAAACGAAAGGTAATTGGCAAGGAATAGTATCGATAAATGCTGTTATTTACTTAACACACACTTCTGGTCGAACAATAAGGAGAGGTCTCAGCAAAGTGTCCGTACAAGGTTTTCCCAGAGCATGAATTATGTCATACCCAAAACGTGTACGACTTTTGCTCAGAGGCATCTCTCATTTATCGCACCGAGAGTGTTCAATATTTTGGAAGAGCGTATTAAGCTCTCAAGGACAAAAACTTTTTTCAAAAAAGTAGTTGAGGACGGTATTTTTCTTAGTGGAAGGGATTTGAGTAGGAAACTCCTTAATTTTCCGAATGTTTGAGTTTACTGTTTATCATATTGATGTGCCACATATATATGAATTTAAAAAAATATTTTCTTTGTTTCTGATCCTATATTTGTGGTGATATACGCATGCGTCTGTGTCAACTTATTGCTAGTCTCATCTCAACACAGGACTTTTAGTCCCATGGAGTTAGGACTTGCGTCTCAAATAATGTACAGTAAACTTATGCATGTAAATAAATAAATTTATTATTTAAATCCATAAGCCATTCACAAAGAAACAGGACAAACTAAAAAAAATACTTTCAAAATCAAAGCACGACGTCAGTATTATTCGAAAACACATTGAAAATGCGCCATGGACGAAACACCATATTTTAACAATTGAGAATTTATCAACGCCAAAAAAGTGCAAAAAAATTATGCCATTTAGAATCGGGTGAAATAAAAATCATTGGTTGATTAAATTATTTTTGCTGATAGGTGTACTACGGACGAGTAGATTCACGTATCACACCCGGTATACGCCAAATTACTACGTACCTACCTACCCATCAGACTTTTATTGACCCGTCAATTCTAATTATAACGGCAAAATTTTAATTAACTTTCATGTTCTCCGATTTCCAATATCCGAGCTCGTAAATCCAACAGCATGAAATGAGGACTTGAGAAAGAAAGACAGGTAACTCACATTTTTTAGCAAACAACAGTTGTGATTCCGTGGTAATAATGAAGACTAGCGGATCAAAGGTCCGAGGTTCGAATCCCAATCTACCGCAACTCAAAGTCCATTTATCCAGAACAAATTATTTACAACTTTTAGAAAAAGATATGAAAATATCAATATTTGCGTAAATAATAATTATTCTATTTTACAAAATGGATTTTAAAAATCACTTGAGAATATATCCACAATTATTTTACCAGACAACAACAGCATTGAAAAAGCTAGGATAAATGCAGGACGGTCAAAAATACTATAAAATGGACTTTAAACACGACAATGGCTGACTTAAATCACATGATGACTACACTAACCAGACGGGACATAACACGACTTGATCTGTTAATATTTTTATAAAACCCTAATGGGTTTTCAAAATAATAAAATTTTGTCACGTACGTGTTTTTAGACCTCGCCCCTTAAAGTGAAGTATGTTTGAAATATTTCCTGTAAATATGTTTACTGAAGCTTTCGTGTTAACACATCAATCACATTTTGGCCACAAGTATATTTACTGTCAAAGATTTGTTTTACACTTGGTAATTATAACAGCTAATTAAAACAGGCTTGTCACCTTTTTTTAACAAAACACCCTCTGTCGTTTAATAAAACATTTACATTAATTACAGAAGTACGTACTTACATATATTGATATTTACATAAATTGTTTATTAATTTATTGAAACGCCTTTTTGGCTTTTACATATATAAATAAAAAGACAGACATAAATTTTACACAAAAGTAGCAAAAAATATAAATGAAATTTTACATATTACATATTACCCCTTACATATTAGTAAAACATATATGAGTATACATTAAATAGGTACATACATATCGATGGCTTAGAACTAAAATATTGTACCTCCATTAATCACAAGACTGAGAAAATCGCATTTGAAGATTTGCACATCTTGGAAGATTAGATTTTATTTAATAGAAATAAGGTTTTGTATCTGATATAAATACACTATTTAGGCATGGACTTAAAATTGGCATAATTTTTTTTTTATAGTTATGGAGTTACTATATCTGTGCTTTTAAAAATATTGTCAACAGGATTTACAACATATTTTAATAAGTATATATCTTTGGATTGGTAGGATAAGGATGTAACACATAAAAGCACCGGTTAAACTCAATAATTTTCATTTCCTAACTCATTTTCGGCAAAAATTGTATTTTCAATATATAAATTTTAAGCTATCGATATATTGTAGTAGAGAGAACAGAAGTACACTTTTTCCCAACAGTTATACTAATTTAGTCTTAAAATTTTAAGAAATTAGAAAAATAATGATTTAGAAGATAAATTATCAATGTCTAGATATTTCAAGATTAATTGTTTTAGGTGGCTACCTCTATGGTGTAAAAGACATTTTCGGGTTCAATTCCTGATCAGACTTGAACGATTAAATGTGATTTTTCTAAAACCTGGGTGTTTCGTGTACTTGTATTAATTCAGTACAGTCATTGGGTCTCCTGGTCTGTTGTGGTTTGTGACACAAAAAAACAACAAAATAAAGAAATCTAGGCATTTAGACTACCTAAATTACACTTGTTTTAACAACTAATAGAATGTGTTATATCAGCACGTTGATTATTTATTCAATTATTTACCAACACCGTACAATTTCACTGTTCTGACTTTATTTCAACATCACCGTTTTTTATTTAAGTATCCGATAATTATTTATTTTGGGGGGCATTTTCTTAAAGTTGTAAATTATTCACTTTTAGAAAATAAGAATCAATGTGTTGTAGAACGGGGTGCAAATCTCGAATCTTTGATCCATGAGTTCACAAAACAGTCACGGGCACATAGCTCGTTTCGGGATGTCACAAAATTGATACCCTATTTATGTAGCTGAGCTTTTTTCTAATTATGTCACCTATAGGAAATTGACAGAAATATAAAATTATCATCATATTGATTATGTAGATATATGTTACCCAGATGCTTATTCTGAACTGTTTAATAAGTTGGAACAACAATTGCAGAATACCTTTATTATGCTATATCTTTAACCTTCGCAAATTCGACCACATAATAGAATACCGCTCGCAACTACACTGGCACAGCATCAGACGTAAAAGAATCATTCACATTCTATCACTTCGTCACAATATTTTGTATAATCCCACTTCGCCTGCTTATCTGAGAGTGCTCTTCAATCCTTTATCACAACATGAGCTATCTCTTCATTCTAGCAACGAAAGTCCATTTAATACCCTTTTACCACTCTAATTTTTTGCTTCCTTTTTCACAGCAGTAGCTACTTGATTGTGAAATAATCTACCCGATAATGTCAGTAACGCCCCTTCTTTATTTACATTTAAAACGATATTGAAATATCACAATATGAATATCTCAGATTTTTCATTATTTTCCTTCTTTCCTTTCCATCCAAAATAAAATTATTAGATTATGTATTAATACACATAGAATATGTCCATATACCAATTACTTTTTTTCTTAAACGAACTATTTGGATTAGTAGGAAGAAATTTCCTTGAGGCAATATGCCCGCCTTTATATGAATACAAAGTTAACATATATTTAAAGTGTTAAATAAATCAATAATATACATAAATTCATATATTTGAGGAATTATTTAAATGAAATATTATTTGCCTTTAAAAAACAGATATTTTCGAACGGTTTCATAAAAATATTTTGTAAAAATGTGAATGATGCAAAAATCATTTTTTAAATGTAAAAGTTTGTCTAAAATTTTTCCAATCCAAGGATAATAGCCAAACTTTAACCTGAAAGAAAGAGTCCAATTTTCGTTTGTATATCAACCACTTTTTGTGGGTCATTTATTTAACTCGATTGCCCATTTACGTATACTTTATCTGAGTTGTACGAATTTTCAAAATAAACTTCATGCCATTATTTTCTTGCCTTGATTATATAATGATTCGTTTGAATATAAATATTATGTGAAAAATATAATGGGGAATAGTCGCATTAGTTTTACCCAACGAATGGGACATTAAATTTGATTAGTGATAAATCACCGCCGAAAATTACTTGTACTGTATAATTGAACAAAGTAATACCTTATGCATAGAATTGGAAAAAAAAAAGTAGGTTCAATGCTGTCGAAATTCAATGCTTCAGGCAAATTTGTGGTAAAACTATGTACGAGAGGTGCTCAGATATAAAGGTTCGTGCATTATGTAGGGCTGAAATTATCGACAAAATCACGAAAGCAGTTATGCGTTGGTTTGAAAATGTAGAGCGAACCGATTTAAGAAACGAATGTTTACGATGCAAAAAACGATGAAGACCGAGAATAACATGACATGATCAAATCTAATAAATTCTTGAAGATAGTCATGTCAAAAGTCGGAATAATCGGCGCAAATGCAGGAGATTGTAGAGACAGCGAGATCAATATGAAATGACAGAGTGATATGACGTTATTTCCTCTGTGGAGCATGATAGTTTTAGAACAAATTTAAAAAAAAAATAGTTTATTTATTTATTTATTTTAAAGAAACAAACAGTCGACAATGAAATAGTGACATTTAAAAAAAAAAATACAGTTTAAAGACAGACCAGCAAAGTTTCTAAATAAAAATCATACATATTATTAAATTGTGTTACAACAAAAGGATGTGTTTATGTGTATTTGTAAATGTAGATGTGTGTATATGTGTATTAGTGTGGGAGTAAGTGTTCAGGAGGGTGCATCATTAAATAGTAAGTGGGATCGTATCGCAGCCAGAAATAATAAGTCTTAAATTATTTTTAAATAAATTAAGGGGGATGTAAAATATATCAATAGATGAAAAAAAACATTATAGTTAGAGCAAGAACGATAGAGGTAAGAGTGTTGTGCATAGTTAGTGCTAAAGACTGACAGATGGAATAAATACTTATTTCTTGTCACGCGAAAGGGAACATTAAGATTAATTTTGGAGAGTAGGTTAAAAAAGTGTACTTTATTATTTAATAATTTTTGTAAATAGCAAAACTCAGATACAGTGCGTCTATTTTCAAGGGTAAAAAATCTATTTTGTTTGGCAGATTGGCTGTAAGTACAAAGTCTTTTATTGTTTTTATAATCTAGGTATTTAAAAAATTTTCGTTAAACATTTTCAATCCTTTCTATGTTTGTTAAGTATTGTGGGCTCCACATAACGGATGCAAACTCCAAATTACTGCGTACAAAAGTGTTGTATAAAGTTTAATTGGAGATATTACGTTAAGTATTCATCGCGTTAAAAAATTTGTATCATTATTGGACCAATTATTTTTTTACTTGTAAATAGCTTCTCTAAATAGAAATTAAGTTATGATAAAGTGGATAATAAAAAAACAACCTCTAATTTGGAACCCTCAATACTTTCAAGGGTCCACGAACTGACATATGTTGGTAGAAATATGTACTAGGCGTATCAATGCAAAAAAAAATAAAAAAAATAACAAATCATGATTAATACAATATTTTCAACCCGTAAAATATTTTTCTTCGTCTTTTTAGAGTAGAAGAAAAGAGTTGTAAGCCCTAAAAATATGTAATATAACGGTACTTCTTGAAACTTAACTTGCCGTATGAATCAAACCGCGTAAGTTATTTGGTTCACCAAGAAATCCTAATAGCTCTCTTCACACACTTAACTAAAATAATGATATTATCTCGTGTAGCGATCCCTTTGAATTTATGATCTCCAATTAACGAACGCCGATTGGAAGGACTCCGCCATTGTTAGTTAATGAAACATTTTCAGTATTCCGCTGGAACTCTGGTGAGAGAATTTGTATGGTGCTTATCATGTGTACAGGACCGTAATGCGATTGGAATGATAATAAAGTAGTTATTTACACCGATTTGTTTCGGTTATTTTAACCATATCAAAAACATCTTATTTCTTTGAGTTATTTTGCCATGTGTCGTTCTCACTTGCCGACGCCGACGTTAATATCAACAGAAGCGTCAACGTTCACATATAATGTGTATGGGTATCTCGTTATCTGCACTATAAAACCCGTCCTCATTCTAGAAAGATATTCAATATGCTGTCCCCTGAAAGAGCTCTAGTTTTGTTCAACCAACACTTATTTTCAGCTTCATAAGGTAGAAAGAAAATTTTTGCCAGTACCTACCCCTTTGCAGGCAATTGGTAAATAAACCAAAGTAGGGAACAAAATGCCGAACACTATTCCAGTGGAACGGAAGGCCTGTTGACTACAGTCAACAGGCCAGCTTCTCCTGAAGAGTTTTAAGTGGTTTCCTCTCCACATGAGCAAATGCTGAGAAGTTTCTGATTGACTCACTCTAGAATATTCTTACTGATCCCAAAAACATAGCTAAAATTAAACGTAATTTAATTGCAGAAAAATTTTTTTTTGAAATATAAACATTGTTTATTTCCTTGTAACTTCCGGCAGCCACAAAGAACTCTATAAGTGCCAATGTTTTTTAAGAAAATGTTTGCAATTGGTTGCTGCACATTAATGGGGACGAGGTTGTAAATTTTTTTAAAGTTCGAGATTAGTATTAGAAAATATTGTCATTTTTACTAAATATTTTTATGTTTTTTCATTACGTATTTTTGTATTATGTAATTTGATGATACTATTATTTTGTATATTTGAATATGTATGAATACAAATTCGTATGATTTATATTTTAATATTTATATCTGATTTTCTTTTTTACATTGTATTCTTTGGAATTGTATTATTTATTACTTAAACCTTGTTTTTCTGGATTGTTATTATATTGCATCACATGTCATTTTAATTTAATCTAATTAATTTTACGATGCATTTTTTATCGTTAATTATTATGGCTTGACACTGACATAGCCTAAAAAATCTTAATACGTTCATTAAACAGGTGTAATTTTGAATTAATGAATAAATAAAATAAAAATATTGTAAGCAAGGTAAAAAATAATGCACCTCCCCCATATTTTTTTTTTTTTAAAAACCCTTAGTATTCGTAACTAGCTCATTCGTATAATGTTATTATAATATTTTGGTGTGGTTCTGAGCTCATCACCTGAGTTCATTACGAGGAGTGCTTTTGAGCAACCCACTGAAGAGCCTCAAAGCTTATTGGTCTGTCTCAACTTCCAGTCATGCAAACTTAAAGTTTTAGTGACCAGTTACCAAAAATGTACAAATCTATGATTAATATATTTATATTGAAACTAATTAAAACACGAATATCGAAACTAATATTTTAAAAGTAAAATAATTGACAGATTTCTCTAAAGCCTTTGATGTGGCTGAGATATGCCTTATACACTCTAAAGTTATTCTTCTAGATGTTTGTGGTGATGGACATTGTCATCTCTTTGATCAGGGATATAAATATATAACAATGGCAAGACATAGAATAAGTGTCAATATTCCTCCCTTTCACACTAGATTTGGTCAAAGGTGCAAGGATAATTTTTCTCCCGAATTCTGTAATACGCTTTCCCACAAAATTATACTTTAAGAAGTAATCAACATGTGACTGAAGCAAATTAGCGCAGATGACAAAGAATATATATTTGAGTGATCTTTGAAATATGTATTGAACACTCTAGAGCCCTTCTTCGAACAGGTTTCCCAGAAAAGAGGACTCCTAAATTAATTTGTTACAAAAAATATACAGTATAAAAACTGTAACAAGTCCCAGATCTGACGACACTGATAAGTATCAAATTACCAAATAGATGTACAAGATTGCAGTCTAGAATTATAATTATTTTCTAAGTTCTGCAATTTTCAGGCTACACCGGTTCTGAAACGAGTATGGAGAAATTGATATGTTTCGTTTTCGACTGTGCGTTTTTAGATTAAAAATTCTTCTGGCAATAAAAACAAACTAACTTGTTTTATTGGAATATTGTAAAAATCACCATGAACTTTTGTTGTTTGCTTACCTACACTTAAACAATACTTTCTGTTGACTTCAATTTTTTGCCTTAACGTGTTTTAACTCATCTTTTCAAAATTGTTCTTTCACGCTTAAAGTATTCAGCTTTGTAACATTAATGGAAGCTACAAAATTTTTGACCTTAAATTCAGAATTTTAGTTCGAACAAGTCATACTTGAACTTTCATCTGAAAATCAAAAATCTGAATAGGCAATTTCTTAGTTTCTGAGTAACGTTAAAAACTCAATATTTTTGTAATAATACAAAAAAAGTAGTACATAAAATGCTTTTATTCGCTGAAATCACCCTCAAAGTTACTGCGGTGGAAAATTCCTAAGTGGATTTAAATGGTGACACGAGTGGCAGTTAACACGAGGTGAGAACGACTAAAGAGTTTTTCACCTCAGTATCTTTGAGCTAATTTCAGCGAATAATAGCAAATTATGCCTTACTTTTTTTGTATTATTACAAAAGCTTAGAGTCTAGCACAGTTTTTAAAGCTACCCAAAAATAAAGAAATTGCCCTTTTAAATTTTGAATTTTTGGTTAAAAGTTTATGTCTGACTTGCTCGAACTTAAATTCTCCATATGAGGTCAAAACTTTTGTAGCTTTCATTAATCTTCCACAAATTAAAAACAAAAAACCGAACAGCTCGAAAATTTTCAGAAACCCATAGAAAAAATCATAACTTCAAAACTACTCATAATACGAATCGGATACTCATAATATGAGGCACCTACGTTTAATCTTTGGACGTTACCTCTCCGGCCACCCTGTATATATTATACACAAATACTTACTTGGTCTTTTTATGTTGGTCAATCTTTTTTTTTACACTATATAATAATCTATGACTATGTTTTCTGAATAACACAAGATTAAATAAAATCAAACCTATTTATATACGAGTAATTGTACTGCGTATATATTTTATTTTAAATATATATTTAATGTATAACCAGTTTAGCTCTGGAAACAACAAAGTCAACTTCATAGGTCGCCAGTGAAGTGATGAAATTAGACCCCGTCCTACCCTGACTTCCGTCAAAGGAGTATCGATGATGCCCCAATTAGAACGCGGACATATATAGGAACATTTCAGTAATTACAGGCACTTTCTTCCCCATGGTACGTCTACCGACAAAGTTAACAATTACCTCCATGGCTCGGTAGCGCTCAATGTTAATTTCTTATTAAGACGTGCATTGCGGGTCCTCAAATTAAATTAAATGCCTTATTAAAATATAGAACTCAGAAAGTGATTCCACGTGAATATAAAAACAATATTTAAAGAGAAACAACACAATTGTAAAATTACAATAAATAATTATTTAGAAATAGTAATGGTAAAAGTACAAAAAACGCCGACTCAAAATGGATCCATGGACACAGGTTTTGTATTGTTTGTTTTTTTGTTTTAGTTTTTTATTTAACTTTTTGTGCATAGACAGGTTTATTGCCAAATTGGAATTTCTTCCAACCAACTAATAAAATAAAAGATTTATTTTTATAATTTAATTTACAAAACATGTTTAACGGAAAATAGAAATAAAAAGCTTAAGATATATTTATAAATAAGTTTATTTGCATTACCTTAAATCAATAATATAACTCAAAGGGAAGATGGAAAAACGAGGAAAGGGGGAAAGATCAAGGAAGAGAAAGGAGATGTTTCTTCAGACGTGATTTACACAGAGATACTATAGTAACATCTTTGATGGTGAATGGAAGATGATTCCATAGTCGAGCCGCATGGACACTATATGAGAAAAAAGAGGAATTGTGGATGGGTATTAAGATAGTGCTTTGAGAATTAGAACGAAAAGGTAAACCATGAACTGATAAGCGTTAAAATTTTACGGAGGTATATAGGAGCATTAGGACTATGAAGAATATTGAACAGAAGTGAGAGGGAGTGATAATTAGAAATGTGGTCATATTTCCTAAGACCAAAAATATACCTTTCGCATGTATTCTGAATTCGTTCATGTTAATCAAGTTGCTTACAGCATCAGTCATAGAAACATCAGCGTAATATGGAATGGGTAGTAGTAATGCTTGTATGAGACTGCATTTAGTATCAAAAGAATTTTACATATTTATTAATTAAGTCATTTTTAATTTAATTTTCTTTAATCAAGAAAAATATTTTGCGGCTTATTTATTTATTTTTTACATAAACGGCATAAATTGACTTAAACGTATATTTAATATAAGTGTGAATTTTTTATTATTTATAAATACATGACAAAAAATGATAAAATTGCATTACTATAACAATAGTAACAAGTAGGTAAATACACATGAGCAACCAAAAATATTAAAGAAATAAATACATAAATATGAAAAAGCAAAAAAGGAAAACATTATTAAATACAAAGAAAATTTTAAGAATTATATTGAGAAAGAAAAAAAGAAATCAGACTCGTTTAATAACTTTCAAGTCCAGAACTATATATATCAGCCTTGTTCTCATTCTGATTACCATATCTGAGGAGCCTAGAGCCTAGCCTAGCGTAGGCTTATGTGATTCATAAATATGAGCTCGCCAGCATGGATATTCATTATCGAGATGCAATATTTTTTACAATTCAATTCGTCTAGTTATAAACATAAATTAAATTAAACCCTACATATGTTTTAAAGCAGATGAACAAAAATTAAAGTATTTTAACCATTATGATAACTGGAAGCTGGAACAGATTTAGGAGATTGAGCTTCAAAAGAGAGAAAAAAAATGTCTTCCATAACATTTGAGATAAATTTAACATGGGTTTAATAAATATTTAGTACAGGTGTTCAGTTATAAATATAATTTTAACATAACACAGCAGAGATTGAGATGAAGGAAATATCTAGATGGAAATCATTATCTAAATCTACCTAGGGTGTAAAATCCAGTCTTTTTTAACAAACATTTAGACGAACTCCAAATATTGTTGATAAATATAAAGTTTTTGCATAGGTAAAGTTAAACATTTGTTTAATGTGCTTACTTAAATTGGCTTTTTGAATAGGTAATTAAATAAAAATACAAATTTTACATGCAATGAACATTTAAATTTTTCTCCCGCTTAGAGAACAATAACCCGAAACGTGTGTTGAATTTTTTTACTTATATTATTATAGTTTAAGAAGAGTAGATATTTGAGGGTATTATAAACAAACTTAGAAATCTCCATTGAAGAGTTACTGAGATATTTGCGAAAACGTTGATAAAAGAATTGTGAAAGTTCTATTTACGCTTCACTAACTCAACGATGTCAAGTAGTAATTGAAACCTTTTTTTTGCAAGATTTAGAGAGGGTTTTAAAATTACGCTTTTATTTAGGTAGGTGGGTTTTTATGTATAGTTTAATTTGGCATCAATAAATCATTTTCCGCTTTTGGTGGAGATTTCTAAATTTGCTTCTTCAATACCCTAGTTTGTATTTTAAAAAGTACTTATAACGAAAAAAACTTTAATTTCTAAAATTACATTGGTTTTTTATTAAGGAAAGCACACCAAAAACGGTTACTATCAAGAATTTACTCCAACCCTTAGAATTCAGATTTCATTACTAAATAAATTTGTTGCAACAGAGAGTGAAAATATTTTGAGAATACTCTTATGACCTGTCATCGGCTAGTTTAAGTGGCCACCTTACCCACTGTGTAAGATTCACCATTCTGCTTATGTTAAAACATCCATATTTCCTCAATTATTCCATCTGTTGACTTTTATGAAGTTAAAGAACTGGAAACATTATCATGTGGGTAAGATTCATCCGGCTGAACCAATTCACCTACTAGGCAACGCCTGAAAACATTTTTTATATTTGTATACTTCTTATACCAGTTAGTTCATTCAAAAATATCTTGAGTACGTCCAAATCATTGTAGATTTCCTCCCTAGGGAATTAATTAGATTTTAATTTGTTGCAACAGAGAGGAAAAACATGTTATATATTATTTTATTAACATAAACGGCTAATCTGCCTTTTACAAAAAAATATAATACAAACATATTTGGCTTGGTATTCTTTTTTTCTAAACGTAAATTTCCTTTTACTCAAGATTGAAAAAAAAAAATTAAAAATTATACAACATATTCAGTAGAATGTTAAAACAGTTCAAGAATAAATGAAAAAAACAAATTAAATAATAAAATATTGTAAAGTAATATAACAAGAAAATCTTAAATACTGTTTCATACAGCTGAACAAAGTAAACAAAAAATTGAATATAGTATGGAATGCATAAATAAATAAATATAATTAACAGTTTTTAAAGGGAAATATGGAAGCCTAGGTATTTACCGGGCTTATGACATGTAATTGGCTGGTTTAAGTAGCCACTTTACACATTGCGTAAAATTCATCATTCTGCTTTGTTTATGTTTTCCCTCTCTGTTGCAATAAATGTATACCTGAATAACTCCCTAGGGAGGATATCTATCCCGTCTACAAGCATTTGGACATACTCAAGAAATTGCAGATTTCATTACTTCAATGGTTTCTTTATTTCCGTAAGACTGTTTGTATATCAAGAAGTAAATAAATCGTTGCCCGTCTCTTTTACTAATCCCCCCCCTTTTTTCGTCTCGAAAGGCTGTCGGAAATCAATCACTAGCTATACTTAAAGCAACTTTCAGCACCGGACTGCCCAAGGGAGAAGTGAAGGAGCTATGGTGAAATCGGTGGCTTGAAAGTCGTGACGCTGAATAAAGGTATCAAATGGACGCGGTTTTTTTGCAACATTTGCAGCATTTTTTATAGTTATAATTACTCGGTAACTTACTAGGTAACAAAAGTCCGACGCATGCATGAAAAGCGATTTGCTAATTAATGTTGATAAATCGAAAATGATGGTTTTTGGAAGGGATGAAAATATAACTAAATTTGAGATCAGTGTGAACGGAGATATTCTGAATCAGGTAGAAGAATTTGTGCATCTGGGAAGTATGTTAACTAGGAATAGAAAGACCTAGAAAGATATTGAAAGGAGGGTGAGTGCCGGGAACAGGATGAACGGTGGACTGAAATATACTTTGGCAAACAAATGTTTATCGCAGGAGGCTAAACTAGCAGTTAACAATGGAGTTATCGTGCCAACTCTAATGTATGGAAGCAAAGTATGGAATTAGAAAAAATATGATGAAAGTAGGTTAATTGCTGTCCAAATACGATCCCTCGGGCAAATGTGTGGTAAAGCGATGTATGATAGCTGCATAAATGTCGAGATCCGTGAACTGTGTAAGGCTGAGATATGCATTATCGACCGAATCAAGAAAGGGGTGCTGCGTTGGTTTGGACGTGTAGAGCGAATGGGCAACGAAAAAACAGTTAAAAGAATCTACGATGCGAATGTTGATTGATGCAGAAAACGAGGAAGGCTGACAAAGATATGGCACGATCAAGTCCATCAAATACTTGAAGAAGGACATGTCAAAAGTAGGAATAATCGGCGTGCGTGCATGAGAATATGTATGAATGTAAAGGAAGCGAGGTCTGTATGCAAAGATAGAGTGATATGGCGTACTATCCTTTCTGCCTACCCCACGGGGAAACGGCGTGATGGTTTGTTTGTTTGTTTGTTTTTAGAATTACTCTGCAATAAAATAAATAGAAGGTTGTATTTATTCAACCACAGATATCTGTACCTCGGTGACCTTTGCCAAATGAAAATTTCTTCAAAGTAACCAATAAAAATTAACGATGCGATTAGAACAATTTGAATTTCACACCGAAAAAGACAAAAAATAAAATACTAGATTCAAAAATAGAACTAACAATATGTGTGAGTATTTGTGTAAATGAACAATAATCGAAACTAGCCTCTTTATGGAAAGAGGGGAATAAAAGGAGAGGAAAAGAGGAGAGACTAAGGATGAGAAAGATGTTCACGTAACCATGATTTGAACAGCGGTGGAAATTGAAACTAGGACAGAGAAACTGAAGCAATCTTCGATAGTGGATCGGAGATGATCCCTCATTTTAGTCGCATTGACACTATACAAGTTAGAGAAGAAGGTGAAATTATAGATTGAAATAATGAGGTTGCTTTCAGGTTTAAAACGAAAAGCAAAACTTTAAGCAGATATGAATTTACATTATTCACAAAGGTGTATTGGAGCGTAATATTGTCCATAAAGTTACTGGGTTGTTATTAAATAATGATGATTAAAATCTACATCAAAAGAAATATTGAGTTTTCTTTTTTCCAGGAATCAGCTATCTACTCACAAGATTTTGAAACCCACTGAAACTCTCAGACATCTTCGCACCTGGGTCCAACATATTAAATATTTTTGATCCCATGACAAAAGAATGCCTTTGTTGAAAGGATGAACTGCAAGCTGGTTTTCTAAAATTAATATTGGTTAGAGTACGCAAAAGGATGTTTTGATGTGTTCTCTATTTTATTGAAAGTATCTGTAATAAAAAGTTCTCGGCACGGGTAATAATTAATAAATAAGTTGGCAAGAACCACACTGACATATAGCTGCCTTACAGTCAGATAATTTTTATACATTTTCAGGAATCTTTTCAGTACTATTCGGTGCTCTTATTAAAACATTTTTTGCATCCAATTTTCCGTAGCACATTTAGGTACAATGGTGAATGTTACACAGCGTGTAAAGTGGCCACTTACCAGCCAATGCCAGGTTATAAGCCCTGTAAATGTCTAGACTTCCGTCTTTCTTTCTTTCTCAAAAATGTTTTCCCTCTGTGTCGCAACGATTTTAGGTCTAAATTACTCCCTAACTAGGAAATAAAGCCTATCTGCAAACATTTTGACATACTCAAAACATTGTTGAATTAACTTTTAATAAATCAAAATAATTACCTTTGACCTTGTTTGTTTTACACCTATTACAAATCGACTAAGATGGGCGGGTATAAAATTAGAACGAGTGTAATTTCCCCGTAAAAGGAAAGGCAATAATCAACTTCCTGAACAGTTAAACCTTGTACTTAACGACCCTTTGGTATTCCCGACCTAACTAAAAATTCTTTACTGCGAAGAATTTTCGCGCCACCATACAATGTGAAAATTAACTGCTTTGTAAATGCGGCCCAGCATAATACTTAAGGTATTCGCTGTAATCAGAGGGTTTTTAACCATTAGCAATGTCCACAAATTCGTAATAAAATTACGTTTTCTTTTTAAAATATAGGTTAAATTTGTTTAGTCTTGTGGTCCCTGTACCGGCAACAGCCAAGAAAATAGAGCAATAGACAACATACACGACAGGTTGGCAACCCAGAGGATCAGTGACGTAGCTAAAAATATAAAAACACCGATTCACTGATCGTTGCCTCTCATCTCTACCTTTGCAGCTTGCCGCCTATAACCAAGATCCAAGATCTTCGCTCTACAAATTATTTTCAACCGCGTAGTCAAAATATATAAATTTTAACTTCAAAAACGAATCTAGTTAATTTAATTGTATTTCGTTTAATCCATAACCAATAGTGTTCAAAACTCATGTAACTACCGTCTTTCATTTAATTATAAAGTGTAAGGTGACCTTTTGAAGAGCTAAGTGGGGCCACGCGTGAATGTTGGATGTAAGATTGCAATTAACTTCCTACACCACATTTTAGCCTCTGACGCTGGACTAAAAACATCTACGCGTAGCGTATACAAGCTGATAGACCTACCTACTGGGCTAGTGGTAGAGTTGACATTAGCATATTGCTAATGAGTTATCTTTACCACAATTAGTGACCCAGACAACTGCCCCCCCACAGTCCGATACAAAGAGCACGATATTGAAAATAGGTTAAGTGCTAGGAGCATATTCGTAAATACCCGATGCGTTATCGGCTTGAGATTATTCGGAATCTACCTGAAGTAGCAACTGGCGGGAATCAAAACCACAAAGCCAGTTTCACTATTAGTCGTTTTACCAACTGCGCCACGCCACCTGTCAATTTGACAATACAGGATTTTTTTATACAGGAATTTCATTACTTTTTACCTTGCTTATAATATACAAGGTTTATATTTCAAAAAGAGGATTTTTCTGCTATTACATGTAGCAATATCAAAAATCACTCGCAAACGAGGGAAAGTGCATAAAAAGTGGAGCTATATATTTTATGTGCATGCGTCTTTGTTGAGATTTCTATCTATGAGAAAATCTCAAATCTAGTACAAATAATGTAGGACATTCGAATACTTCAGAGTACCTAGTTAACACAAAATTCTAAAAGAGTTCGTCCGTATATAGTGGAAACGAGAGAGTAATATTATGATAGCATTCGATTTTGATAAATTTATGGAATACGAACGAACTTACGAAACGAAGATATTAAATGCCAAAGGTCTGAATAGATTTCCGTTCACGTCCAGTAGTTTTACGCTGTCTTCACAAAGGTCGTACAAATCGACACGACACGGAAAAATTAAGGTTGATTTATTTTAATTTATACAATTTTTTTATCATTTTTTTTGTTTCATTAGCTACTCTCAGTTAAAAACTCTGTAAAAAAGAAAACGAATGGAAATTAGTAGTGACCGACCGAAACAAGATTTTAAGCCGAAACCGAAGTTCGGCTTCTTTTCTCGTTTCTGTCGAAACATAATTTCGGCTTTTGTTCTAGTTTTGGCCGAATCTGAAACTTATTTTTATAAGTTAAAAGCCGCTTTAAAACGTATAAAACTTTTTTGCGTTTTTATTTTTAAACATTACGATTTTATAAAAAAAGTTATTAAATAACATACCCAATAAAACAAACGGCTAAATTAATTTGCTAAATCTTATGTTTTACAAATAACTTATATATTATGACAGTTCTTCAATATACGCTAAAGGAACATAAACTTATTAACTCTAAAAAAATTACAAAAATGTAAATATGAAAAACATTAAAAGTACTGACTATCGTCAACAAATCACAAAATTAGTCTAGTTTTTATTTTTTATGTTAAATGATTGCAATACAATAACTAATTACATCACAATAACAATAATCAAATATCTCTAATTGTGCTTACTTTCCAGTTGAGAACAGTCAAACGTAATCCAAAACATCCCGACCACAGGTTTCGGCTGAGCCGAAGTTTCCGCCAATTTTTCACCGAAACTGAAACTTCGGTCTGTCTCTACAGATTAATTGGCGTACATGATAAAATTAGGGTAGATTTTAAATGTATAATTTGTTTTCTTCATTATTTCACCATCCGCACTAAGTGTTGCATAAATACGTTAAGACGTAAAGGTAAAGAGATCAGTGTTACGCTTCAGGTTTAGCCTGGGGACTTACTGCAGTGAAAAGTCACACATCAAACAAGCATCTCACGTCGATCTTGCTGGGAATTGAACGTAGAATCTAGGGCATGGCAGGCAAAAGCATTAACCAGTATACCATGGGGCCAACTAATTTCTAGTAGATTTCCTTTTGCAGGATTTCTACCTGAGATTTGCTTATGTTTCAAATATACTTGTACAGAATTTTGGTTGTATTTCATAAAAAAAAAAATATTTTTCATTCCGTCTGGACACGGGAATTTCAAAATGAATCAAGCCAACCGATCGACTAAATACATTAAAAAATATTGAAAGACAACAGCAAACAATTAATTTACTGAATTAAAAAATAATCATTTCAAAGCCAACATGAACATGACCACAATACCAAAGAAAAAGTAAAAATCAGACTCCCATTTAGAAAAAGGCAAAGTCACAAAATTTAATTTTATTAAAGGCAGTAAAATATATTTGTATTTTTTTATTTATTAATTACATTATACATACATTTGTTAAGGACAGAGACACAGTTTATATCGACACAATCAGGAACGACCCATGTCTGTGAACTTGCTCTGACTCGCTAGAAAATCCGTGTTGAGTCGGGGCACTTGTAATGCATTCATAACCATTTATTCACCCACATATATACATATATATTCGCACATACATATTTATATTATATTTTTCACATACATATTTATTAATTTATTTATATACGGCATTTCTGCCATTTACATATATGTGGTATAAAGAGTGCTTAAAAATATTTTTTTTCATTTTAAATCGAGTATGAAATATTAATATACTCGTACTGTACACATTATTAATTACTTGAAATACATATATATATTTTAAATAACAAAATACATTAATCAATCAAATTATAACTATTCCTACCCAATCTTCTGAAGATGATTTGCTTTTTTTGATAAGAATATGTTGGTCACTTTATATTGAGTTTAAGTTTGTGTTTATACACATCATTGATACTTTTTGAGATGGGTAAATAATTTTTGAAGAAGCAAAAAACAAAATTTAAACAGAAGAGTAAGAAATATGCGTTTAATAACTTATAAATGAAATAAATATATATTACAATAAAATAAATAAAACAACTTTGTTTTTAACCACTAATTTTTATTTTTCACCGACCGGTTTCAAAGCAAACAAGCTTCTTTGTCAAGGTTTACGTAACTGATGAATTGATTCCTTTTTATTTTATTTCCATCATGTTCACTAAATACTACATGTGGATCCAATAAATCAAGTGTTTTTTTTCTTACACGGGTGGTAATCTGATATCATTATAAATATTTATTATAATTATAAATTATTTATTATTAGAGCATACATAAGAATATGTTTATGTGCGCCCTATTTCAAGATTCAAAATAAAAAATAAAAACGAATTCCCTCTAGCTATTTTTACCGTGCGGTCTGAAATTGTACGATCCGTCTGAAACAGGCCATATACATCAAGAAAACATTCTGGGTATATCGGTGACAGAGAATCTTTTACGAAATTCAATCTTTTCAAACCATTTTTGCTGAGTTCATGTATTTTTACGGGCACATTGTTTCGATATAGTTACAGTATATAATATTCGTAACCTTGTCTTATGATGGGTTTTCGAAACTACAAAATCGATCCGAAGCTCGTAACATTTCATTTCTGTAATACTTATAAAATATAATGTTTGTGTTTGAAAATAAATTGTTGTTTGTAACGATAAGCCTATAACCTTTCTTTTTCGATAAAATCATATAGGAGTTTAGAAATGTTTGCTTCGAAGGTAAAAATATTGGACATCTGCATGTAAAAATTATGTATAAACATGATCATACTTAATTATTACAGTGTTTCATGATCATCTGTTAAATGAAGGCATACAATAAAAATATTTCAGCTACATTTCAACAAATATTTAATTTTGATCTTGCCAGGAATCGAAATTGGGGCCTCAAATTCCAGATAAGCAGCCTTAATGAGCTCTCTGGTAGCCAAGAAGATAATCAAGAAGTGCATAGTATAATAATAAAAATTGATTCTAAAAAATGTGTTCTCAAGAAATTTCTATAAAAAAATGCAATATTTTTAAAAGTTTACATAAATTCTTAAGATGTTATGAACTAACTAAATAAATCATAAATAAATCATGCGTACGTAGCTGTATTGAAGAAAAGAGAGAAGTGAATTCTTTACTGACTGATATAAAACTTCTTTCATCCGATTTTTTTTTATTAAAAAAATAACTACGCAATATTTGAAAATGCGTACTGTCAATGTTTGTACAAGTACTTGTTAAGAAGTTATTAGGGAGTCATTAAACGTTGTTTAATTTAATTAAAATAAATTAAAAATAGTATTAAAGTAAAAAATAAACATTTTCGTATCCTTAAAAATATTGTTTTGATTTGTATAATACCTACATAAAAATAACACAAATAAATAAAGACTTTCATAATTAGGTAATACATATATACTTACAAAAATATAATGAAATCTATGAAAATATCTGTACAGTTTTGTAAATACAGCTCGCTTGGATGAATTTTGAAAAACCCGAACACGGCAGTTTGTTTACGGTATAAAGTTTGCTTGCTGTAAGTCCAACAAAACGAAAAAAAACCTCTTAATTTGTTGCAAAAGGGAGGGAAAAATTTTTTGAGGAGGGAATATGGAAGTCTAGGCATTTACAGGGAACCTAAATGCATTTTCAAAATACAAAATGCCATAAGATTAATATGAACTAACTAAAGAAAATTTTTAAAAAATACGTGAAAAATATATATAGGGTGACCAACTGTCCTGTATTGTACAGGGTGTCCCGTTTTTAAGCGATGATTTTGGCCGTGTCCCGTATTTTAATAATTAGTATACGGGAACATACATTGTCCCGTATTTTTGTACTTGACACCGGGCTTTAACATAATTATGTAATTAACTCATTTCAAATGTCATATATTGACACGAGTATCTTTGTTTCCTCATAAAAAATACACATGGAATAATACGAAATAATTTATTTTAGTTGTTTATATTTAGAAGAATTTTTTTTTTTTTGGTTGATATGTATTTTATTTAATATCATAAACATGTTCATAACAAATGTGGTGTCACGTATTCCTGTAGTTTTAGATTACTTGTGATGTAAAATGAGCATATAGAGTTAGTCACCCTATATCTGGTGCTAATCAATCTATTTTTGTGTTCCCAAATGTGTAATTTTGCAATTATTCAATTTTCTAATAGTAACTTTTGTGTTTATGCCCTAAAGTCCAGAATGTGTTGATAAGTAAATTCGTCAAACAACTTGGAGTATTTTACGGTAGATCTTTTCGATTTTCGTAGATGTCTTCGTCATAAACAAAGTGTGGGATGATAAAGGACTGGCATACCAAAGCTCAAAATGTAATATATAGATCGTGTTTTTTAATATATTGTACACCAATATATTACAACAGGCGTGAAGAACATTTTGCAGGAGGAAATATAGAAGTCTAGGCATCCACAAGGCTTATGACCTATCATTGGCTGGTTTAAGTGGCCAGTTTACTCACTGTGTAACATTCACCATTGCCTGTATTCAAACATTTACATTACTTCGGCTCTTATTTCTGTTGACTTTTGTGAAGTTAAATAGCTGAAACCTTTATTGTTGCGGGTGAGATTCATTTGATTGAATTATTTCACCTACATACTAGGCATCGCCTGGACATATTTCATATGGTTATTGTATTGTTATTGCATTGTATAATGTAAACCATTATTTTATTGTCCTAGTTTATTTTTGCTACAAGTATTTATGTTTTATTTATTAAGTTTCTTGTGTAAATCGTCGGGTTGTTAACCAATATTTTCAAGTTTTGGGTACTTTTAACGTTAACAACTCATGCCATATCAACAATTAAACCGAAAAAGCAAGTTGCATTCACCATTGAGAAAAACCTTTTTTTGTTGTGTTAAAAATATACCAATTTTTTAAAATTACTTTTAAAACAAAGATTATTTGATACGAATATGTTTCTTTTTTGAGTTACGCCGAGTGTGTTGAATTTGTTCTTGAAACAAATCCAATATACACGGTATCAACCAAAAAAGAAACATATTGATAACAGTGACCGTGAAAACCTTCGTACCTATTATTTGATACCGGTTATAACGACATCTTATTTTTCGAAAATTTGTATTCACCAACTTGTCCCAGAGACCCGACAATATCTTTCTTCGTGTTTGTGTTGTAAACGGCTAAGATAGTAAATATTTTGTATAAAATAATATCATACTCGTATATTGCAGTATAACACCAGATAAGATTAAAACATCAAATGAGAGCAGCGGTTTTTCTTTGACATATAATTGCATGGCTATTTTTTTTTTTTTAATGTTCACGTTGTTTATTTATTGTTCCGCCAATAAATAGCCGCTTAAGATTCGTGTTTAGTCTATAAATAACATGTTTGGTTTAATATAATAATAGATACATGTTTTTGGGATGACAAAAGTTTTACATAACATTGGAGAGTGGTTATGAAGAGACAAGCAACAGTTGGAAAGGGGTAGTAGTATCGCAACGGAAGTTTCGCTACAGCCTGTATACGGTGCTCAAAAATTTACTTGTTAGTTTTTTAAAAAAAGGTCAAATGCCAAAAACCAAAAAATGGATGTTTTATTGAGAAATGAGTATGGAAGATACAACATTTACTAGTGTTATAATATGTCAACGGTCACTTAACATGCTGAATAATACTCATGATTCTTCTAACATATAAAAAAGTGTTTTTTTTTATATTTCTTCCATCTATTTTCCGGTGTCCTATTATCGTATACTAGCTACTTAAGACCAGGTTACAAGTTTTTAAAAAAAATTCAAATGAATCTTTAAAAAACTCTTAAAGCCGTCACAATAGATCTACATATACATACGTAGCAGTGATGCCAGGAGCCTATTTAGCAACAACCTCCATCAATACTAATGACTCCTCGAACTATAAAATCTAGTAATGAGGAGGTTCAGTGGTTTTTTGTTTTTTTTTTTATTTGTTATTAGACTCAAACTAAGCCAAAAATACTATTCGGAAGAACTTGTGACGAGTTGAAAGTAGTTAATTTAAATGTTTTTTTTTGTATATTTTTGAGAAACTTTGCCGTACAATTAATTTAATGCTTTAATTTTTACCGCATATAAGAAAACATTTTACGTCCGTTTTTCCGTAGCACTGAACTTCTTTACTGTCTACAGTTTTTTTTAAATAATTTTCTCTATGTTCAGGCAGATAAAGAATACCTACAATTCTGTTTGTGAAATAGAACCAAACATTGGACAAATGGTTTCGACTCGATGGCTGCTCGTAGGTAAAAATCTTGAATGAGGAAATCGAGTGGATATAAGTATTCCTTGTTGTGTAGTGGTCGGTGCGTTCGATAATCATTTGACTTAATCAGGCTTGATGGTAAAAAAAAACGCTATACGTACTACATTTAAGATGCACGTATAGTAAGAGTTTTTATGTGTTTATAGAATTTAAGAGATAAGATTATGTATATACATTAGATTATTATTGATTGATTAGGTGTTTATTTTGTAGAACTTCATATTTAACATAACAATGTTCAATGTTCAGTAACTCAAATCAGAGTTTGATTTCTAATATTATAAGTTTATGTAAATAAGAACTTAACTATAAGCACCTGCTGACGAGCTGCATTTTATGCAGTTTAGTTGGACTTGATAATTTATATGTTAATTTTTGTATGCTTTTAAAAAATAAAAAAATAAAAAATTATGTTTCGTGTCAATCTTGTCAAAAATTATTAATTGTTTGGAAGTTATTGTTTTCATCAACAAAATCAATTATTTTATATTACTTCAAAGATGTACTTCGATTAAAAATAATGTCGAAATGATAAGAAGTGCGAGTTTTTATTTTTATTTTTAAAAAATTGGGAACAACTGTATTACAAACTTTCATAAAAAAAACTTTTCTTTAACACTTTAAGTCTATTTTATTGAAAAATAAAATAAAATAATATTATAGATCAGATACGAAAAACCTTTTTTAAAAAAGAACATGGTGGTACGTACAGGTAATGAACGATACACAGTCCGTAAAGCAACTAATTGCTTGAATCAATGACACGTCATAAGCCCTATAGATGCTAGACTTCCGTTTAACTATCTTAAACACGTTTTTTATAGCTGATGAAATATGTGTTTATCTTGATAACTTGCTACAATGTTAAATCTAGTGTTTGTCTACAATGATCTAGATATACTCAAAATAAAGCAAACCAGTTTTTATTTTACATTTCAGAGATTTAAGTAATTACAAAATTAACAATATTTTGAGTACGCTCAAATGTTTATACACAAAGGCTGGATTAAACATATAAACGGAAATGGAGAACATTTTTGAAAAGAAAATATGGATGTCTGGTGGGTGAAATAATTCAACCCGATAAATCTCACCCACTTCAATAACGGTATTTTTATGTATATGATTACTCAAACCACCCAGTTGGGTCATACTTCTCTACATAATGATTATTAACTTACATTAAATACATACCTTTATCTTGTTCGGTTGAAAAGAGACTTGCTTTTCAAGAAGTCAAACAAAAAATCAATATTACTTCGTTCAAATTTAGTTTTTAATTTTCGTAGCTGGTTTGTCGAGGCAAATTTTTTTGTCCACCGTATATATGCACGCCTCCAATAGAAGCTTATCATTAGGTACGATAGAACACTAGAACAAAGCGGTAACTCTTCTGTCACAGCGGAACTGGAGTTAATTCAACAGAAGCAACGGGTGGATGACAGCCCCCGCTTTATGGGGTACCCCATACCTAAACAGGTAAACGTGACCGGGCCGGTACACTTGGGAATCCTAATATCTAACCACCATAACATAAAATGACATAATTTATTTTAGCCGGGATAAAGAACTTTGCTAAAAAAGGAATGTGGCGTTTGGCAACGCGGAACATTTTTTGGCTGTCGTGTCGTCTACTCATCTAACATGACGTAGACACATCTAGTAGTCACTTCTTGCCCAGTTCCTGTGCCCTGCCGACGTCAGCGTCGCGGTCCGTTCATCAGCGGTCTCCCATTTCTCGTATTGAATTTAATATTGGATTAAGTACCTACGATATTTGAACTAGTATTATTTATTCAACTTTCAATTAGTATTTATAAACTTACATAATCACGTGAGTTCCTTTTTATTTTATATTATTTTATTCAAATAAACGACACTTGGTGCACTTTATATGTAAAGAGAAAAATACTTTACTGAATACTTATACAAGTAAGCCTAAGTAGTAGTAGAACATTACCATATAAACCGTAAATTATTAACAGATTTAAATGCTTTTAAACGGTTTAGTAATCCTGTCATGTAATTGATTATTCGTCCAATTAATTCAATCGCAACTTGACACGAATTCATTTTTCCATTTCTTGAATCCAATCAAGTGCACATTACCTAGGTTTTTTTGGGTTATCTTCTTTCTAGACATAAATGATTTTTGGTTTTATTATTTTTAAATACTTTTTATTTATTCTTTTAATACTAGAATTGACTTATTTTATAAAATCTATAATATGCATATTACTCTTCGAATTTTACACGAATAATCTTTTTTTAATTGTAATATACTTTGTACTAGTTTTTCAACTGTTTGTGTATTGCAGTACCCGCTCAATTGATCTGGAATAGAATTATTATTTAGATTCCTTTTTACTTAAAAAGACGCGTCACTCCCTTCTAAAAAAAGTTCGCAATCTATTCATATTGAGATAACTTTGAATGTAAATTTAGGGTTTTACATTCATATTGTACTAGAAAAAAATGCATACAAAAAACTTCGCACAAAACATACTAAAGATAATATAGATTCTCGAAATAAATCTAATGTTTTCAGTCATATACCTCTTCATTATACAATGAAGACGGTAAAATGATATCTCGACAATAGTTTAACCATCGTCAAACCACTATCCACACCCGATGGCGCATAATGCATCGCATACAACATTTATAAAATACATTCTTAAATAATAAATAGTATTTATAATATTAGATATAATAATAAACACCAAATCAATCAATAAATAGTATCATTATATATTGTATGATTGTATTTTGCACAATAATGTCTGCCTTAAAACAGGTCTTACCTAGTTAGGCAGCCTACACATAATCTAAAGAAATTTACTACCTAAAACATATAGTAGATAAAATAAAATAAAAATGTTAATAAACCGTGATTATTATTATTCATTCAACAAATGCTGAGTATTTAACATGTTTTATTTCAGTTAGTCGTGCATCATTTATGTAAGCATCTATTTTATGTCATTTTTCAAGATTCAAATGGATAATATTACATTTTAAATTTGTTTAAACAAGTAAATATATGTTTTTCCATTTAGTCAACATAGTAAGGTCTTCGTTTATGCCATTGTTTGTTTTTGTCTTTATCTGTTATTAGTTTCATTTTATGTTTTTTTTCGTTTGTTTATGTATATTCGCTGTATTACTGTTGATATCACAATAAATAAAATAAAAATATCCTGGGTTTGATTTCAGAGAGGGTCAACATGAAATATTTGCCGACAAGGTGGCTTTACACTGGAATATTTTATTGTCTCTGGACTGGCACTTGAAATGTAAGACTGATCACCTTCCTGTAATGGAAGATCGAGATACGCTGCATTTACTTTGATAGTATAGTGCCCTATGCACCATAAGGTACGGATAAGGGTTTGACAATGAAAAGGATGGATAATGTATATTACGCAGTGTGTAAATTGGTTGGCATCGTGGCGTAGTGGTAAACGTGTATGCCTACCATGCAAGAGGTCTCGGGTTCGATTCCCGACATGTTTGACATTAAATATTTATTTAAAAAGGTACTTTACAGTAGAATATAACATAGTCCCTAAACTGGTACCTGAACCGCAAGACTGAGCATCTTACCTTCATGTAACAAAAACGATAAAAATACACGGTGATTGGTGTATCAATGCAGTTCCCTATGCATCATTAGGTGTGGAAAGGAATGATAATTATGAAATTGGTTACTTTAACTAGTTAAATATTTGAATCTCCTTAAAACTTTAAAAAATATTTTATTAATTTATTTTTTATTCATACAATACAAACACCTTACAAAAAAATATAATAATAACGTATCCTAAACTCTGCAAATAATGTTACGTAATATTTTTAGTAAATGTTTTCGTGCTCTGTTTAGTAGAATAAGTGTGCTTTTTCTTTAGTGGTTCGTTTAATCAAAAAGCTTCTTAGCAATTGAAAGGCGTAATTTGCGAAAACCTGTACCAACTATCATGAATGTAAATATAAAGAATTCTCCCGCACTCAATACCTTTATTTTTTTAAGCTCGTATTACATGAGAGAAAATGGCTCAAGGTCTTTTTTGTGCAAGATTTAATCAGATGAATATTAAGTCGTGACATACACGAATTGATGAAATCTGCAGTCAAATTCAAAAAAATTAGATCACGTCCTATTTTTCAACAATTATTTAAACCAAGATCTACACCTCCATCCTACGCCTGTTATATAATTATTACAGCAAATAAAACGGCCTCTGGATCTGGCACAAGAATTATTTTACAAGAAACTGCACAAGGTTTTGCGCTAGATCTTGTACCATTTTCTGACTTTTTTCATTTTTTTTTCACATAAACAAAATTGGATGTTTTTTAACTTTACACACTTGTGATACAACTTATTAAATAAATAGAAGCAAAAAAATTCTGAAATGAATTTGTTTTTATCGTATTCGAAAGAATGAAAGATTACATTTTGTTTTTTAGTTTTCTTATTTTTATTTATTTGTTAATATATTTTATTTGTTAATATAACTAAGCCAAATGTTTTTATGTGTCGTATTATTTTTGATTTTTTTTTGCACCACATCAGGCCAAAAGACCCAATTACAGTGGTGAATTACATCACAAAACACCCAGACTTCAGAAAAATCACATTTAATTTTTCTGTTCTCGCCGGGAATCGAACCCGGAACATTCCGCGTGTGAGTTTAACTCCTTGATTACTACACCACGGAGGCCACAGGTATGATTTTTTTAAGTTTAATTTTTTATAGCGTAGCGCATTTGTCTGTTAATTTTTGGCCCCATTTTACAACAAATCCAGCGTTATTTGTGCGTGTTCTTAAAGAGTTGTTTCCATGGACCATAGATCTAACGTTGTCTCATAAGTATAAATCCAATGGTATCAAATCACAGGATCGTGGAGGCCAATTTTTTTTATGAAAGTAATGTTTTCGTCAACTTGTCACACAGTAAATTCATGGTTTCACGAAGAGCCGTATATATTTGGCGAACTGAGTTCAGATTTTAAAATAAATTTCCACAATTTACTAGTGTTGGTTGTTCGAGTGTAAGGCGTTTTTTTGTCTGCTCGACAAGAGACAATATAACCAATCGAAAGTTCTATCTAAAAACACCCGTTATTTGAATGTTATGTACCTATAAATGGTCGGCTGAATAAAAAATAAACTTTGGTTTTTGAAATAGAACCAGATCCCTGGACTAGTTTTTTCGACTCTCATTTACAAATGCCGTAAAAGAAATCGAATTAGGGGTAGATCGCCTCTTACAGGAGTAGGAAAATATCATATACTACGAATACAATAAAAATATATGAAATTAAAAAAAATAAAATAATTTATTGTATTTTCAAAATCAATAAAAAAAATTTTCGTACATAAAATTTTAAAATACATATTTTTTAAAATACGTAACTAAAAAATGCGACATGTTTGGCCTTGATAGTTGTGACATCAAGATTCGTGACAATGTTATAAAGAAATTTGAATGTTCAGGAACAAATAAAAATATAAACAAATAAACATTTTAATTTTAACTTTTAATTTCAACTCTTGACTTTTTTATTCATATGGACATCTACTACCTGCATCTAATTAATTAATGTTGGTTGTGAATTTTTACCAAGAAACAAAAATGTTCATGGAAGCAAAGAGAGGATAGAAGAAAGTATAGTTGGAGCTAAACAATGTCTTCTCCCTTTTATGTACTTTTCATTTAATATTTATGTATGTATATTTACATATTTTTTTTTTTTTTTTATTATTTAATTATTTTTCCCCTCTCCTCCTGAGTTCATAATAAATTAATGTGAAATCTGTAATTGGTCTTACTTTTGTTAATTGTTTTTTTGTACCTTGTATTTATATGAAGAATGTATGATTTCCTTCATAAATAAAAGAATCGTGACATATTAGGGGCGTGGCAATAGAACTAAGAAGAGTCCAGAAACGACTAAAATACTCTTAAAAGAGTAGTTTTACGTGTTGACTCATTGGTTTCTTTGTAGATGTCGCTCAGTACGCAACTCCCGATTCGAATTTAATTATGCCGTGTTCTGTCGTTTTAAAGTGTAGAAATACCGCTGGGATCTTAAAGAAAGAGGATGGTAAAGAATTTCACATTTCATGTGAAATTAGCAAATGCATGTGTCAATAGCAAATACATTACTTAACAATTTAATTATTTTTTCATCTGTCAGATTGTCGAAAAAATCAAAATGGTCATTTCGTTAGTGTTGCCAGGGTAGTAATTTTGTTTACCCTGCTTTGCTCATCTAATGAAAAATTAGACCTCGGATTAAACAACTCTGTGGTGGACATTTGACCGACATTATCTTCAAAACATCAAATATTTTTTAACATGATATAAAAATATCCGTTTTATGTAAAATGAAATTTGTTTTATATTTTAAATTCAAAGTTTATTAATTCAATTACTCTTATTGAATGACCCTTTACTTATCTACTCTGTTGTGTCAATCAATATTTTCGCGTTCACAATAAAATTTTAGAGATATTATCTTTTTTTTTTACCTTATCATTAGCAACTACCAAAGCAATAGTAGTCTTTATCACGCTCATAGAAAGAGAGACAGATTCCGTGTGATGTCATACCATGCGCTTATTCACAGATACTACACAATGCGTTCATGTAAATTTTGCGAACGCGCCAGCATTAAATAAACGACCAGTACATGGCCCAGCAGCACAATCACAGATGACTATCGACGTGCTAATTAGCGGCGTGATAACAATTTTTCACCGTGGTTGTTTATCGTACGCGCGGTCACAATGAAACATCCGTAGAAGTTATCGATCGGGATTATTATATTTTTTTAATATTGTCATACTTCAACTTGATGCTTGGCAACACCTAATATTAAATGTCAAAAATCAAAATATATACGTTTTGCAACGCATAATCAATCACATATTTGAATTTTACCCTCGTAAATATGGAGAATATTCCTAAACTGTAAGTCAAATAATTTAGTTTTATTTTTTTATTCACAATTTATCATGCTATTTATTTGTTTTTAATCAAATTGAGAAAGCTATTAAACGAAACAATTGTTGAAGGCGTTTGGCGTTTTGCAACGCGACCGCGATTACTTCAGCGTGTTCATAATTGTTCGTTGTGATCGCTCAAATACTTAGCACGTTTTTTAGCACGTCGAAAGTCATTTGTGATTGAGCTCCAGGCAAACGTACAGCATCTGCTTAACATATTATTTATTAATCCTCAGAATGTCATTTGATTTTTTTTCTAAAGATTTCGGGAAAATTTGTGATAAACATAATATGCATAATATACATTGTACATAATATTACTATGATATTTTTACATTAACAGCATCAATTACAAAGAAAATATTTCCTTCGATAGTTATTTTAAAACGATTTGTTTCCAGCTCACGTTGTAAAGCCAATACTGCGGCATCAGCAAAACATTGTTAAACATTGTATACTATAATTCCCAAAACGGTATTTATGTAAAGCGTTTCTTTCGCGGTAAATGTAAAACGTGCATTTCCTTTTCGAATTACTCATTCACCGAAGCCATGGGAAAATAGCATAAAATTGAGATAAATACTATTTAGTGAATGTTTAGAAAATAGACTATATACGAGTACGTAAATATTATTTTGAATTTTATCTACGTGAAACAAAACAATTGTTTGTTGGAAGTAGAATTGCCATCTTGGGAGTAAAAACAAATCGTACTTCTAAAGAAAAATAATAAAAGTGTATCGGAAAAGAGACAGGAAAAGTAATGTTTTCTAATGGAGATTTAAAATGCTTTTATTCAAAAAACTTTGAAACGTAAGATATTATTTTGTTACCTTCTATAAAAACATAATTTTGTCCTTTAAAATCGATTTAAATAACTGCTCGCCTTTACTGAGTGTTTGCCTTAATTTATCTTACAGGGTGGTATATAGTTCTCTATCAATTCAGATTACATCCGAAGATAAACGGGTCTTACACGCTGTTATATATTTTTTTAATGAAAAGTGCTTCGAAGAAAACACAAATACGTATTATGTCACAAACTTACGTGAGTAAAAATCCACGTTTATAAAAAATCACACAATACGTTCTTGGTGACAGGAATTTGAAGATTTCAACTGAATTTCATAATCAACAATCGATCTTACAGAATCACATACATAAAATAATAACTCGGTAGTGAAAATATTGTTATTATTTTTTAAAAAACCCTTATTCGAACCCATTTAGATGCTAATTGGTGTTTTCTTGATGCACCAGATCAATTTAAATATAATATGAAATCGTTTTTCTCAAAAACCATAACGATAAACCATTTCATTAAATTTTGTTGGCTCTTCCGCTCTTCTGCATATCATAAAAGATTGTGCATACTAATTTTGCCTATTTGATGATGCCAGGTCAAGTACTCGCTTACTGTCGGCTCACAAGAAAATGCACCCAGATAGCAAAAACTAGGACAAAGCAAAAAGATATAGGCATAACCTGGAATTCAGGTAAAATGATGATTTTAAACATACTTTGCTATCCTATCAAGGTATAACTTTCATATTATGAGTACAGTACATATAAAAAAAGCATTATTATTATACATGATTTGTTTAGTAAAAAACAAAATTGTGTCGTTTTTTTAACAAATCATTAATTTTGCCTCCTAACTGGAAACATTTCTTGGAAATTAAAAAAATATAAAAATATTCAAAAAATTATAACTTCACTTTTGTTCCCTTAGATTAATTCTATAAAATTGTAAAAATTTATCAACATTATAAGATTATGCTAATATTACATACTTTTATGTTTTTTTGGCTATGAGTTTTATCTTCCTAAATGTATTTAACATTAAGTATCTGTTTTCAGTTAAATAGGCACTATCAGATTTTTGGTGGATTTTTCGTGATAGTGATTATATCAATTGATATTTAAAGTTTAATTAATAAATTATCTGTTACGAAAAAGTAAGGGGATCAATCTGTAAACTCAAATATATTAAATTAAAAAAGAATACAAAAAAAATATTCAGCAAAGTTTTTTTGAAAAAACTAATAATGTCTCAATGGGTTTGTAAAATATTTCAGTCTAATTTTACAGTAATGTCTGTGCAATTCTAGTATTTATACATGAACAGGGAGTAATATAATTAATAGTAAAAACAAGCGAGTACAAACAAGTAATATAAAATAAAATAAAAATAATAATAAAATATATATTTGCGTTTTTATGATTGACCCAAATACTTATTTTTAAGGCCATTTTCGACGAGCTGTAAATAACTCACTATTAGAAAATGGAAAAAAGTTGGAGTAGAGTGGGATTCGAACCATGAACCATTGATCCGTGAGTCCGAGACACTAGCCACAGGACCACACCAGATTTTAGTTTAGATTGTGCTAAATTATTTAAGGAAAGTTTTCGTTTGGTGAAATACGAAGACATCGATTCTTCAGTTTAATTATTGATTATTTTTATGGAAACAAATGTCATTATCATTCCCTTGCCGCACTTAACGGTGCATAGGGCACTGTATTGTGACAATAACGGCAGCAAATCTTGATTATTTTTTGGTACATTGAAGTAAGATGATCAGTCGTATGCTTCAGGTGCCAGTCCAGGGACTGAAATATTCTAACATAAAAACGCCTTTTTTAAATAAACATTTCGGGAATTGAACCCGAGACCTCTTGCATGGTAGGAAAAAACGCTGCCCATTCAACCAAGAAAAGACATTAACGTGAACCTAATCAATCAAAAACAATATAAGTACTTTGCAAAAAAAAATACATACGAAAAAATAAATAATCGATTGATCAAAACATTATTTTATCTATCTATGCATGTTATGTTTGAACTTATGTATGCTAATTCACATATGTCGTGATGTGTATGAAATAAATAAAGGGATTGTTTATCCATTTGTGGAGTGAACTAAGTATGAGCGTTTAAATTATATATTTTGTTACAAAAGGTAATTTATTTAGTGTAACAATAATGACTGATTATACAAAAATCGTTGTAGTCTATAATTTTCCAAATTTAAATCTAAATCGTCAACAGATAATAAAGACAATACGAAAACTTTGCAAGCAACTACTGTTTCTTAAAAAAATACTATTTATTGTATTAAAAAGAGATAGCGATATTTTATCATTATTTGACCCTTTTTTTACTAACTAGCTGAGGAGTATTATGGCACGTTGGAAAGAGTCGTCGATGACTGTAAAGAATGGAACAGGTAATGTTTGCAAATAAATCTCAAGAAGTTAAAAAAGAAGAAGAAAAAAATACAAATCAATAAAAGAGTCATTTATACTCGTTTTTTTCTTCTTTTTTTATCGTTTATTAAGGCCACAAAAATCAACACCACAAACATATCAAAACAACAGATCAGGAAAATAATCTCATGTTTAAAAATGTTATTTTAGTTTTTTTCTTTTAAAAAATACAATTTATAACATTTCTTAATTTAAATTTAAACAAAAAAGTTTCAAACTTTTTGCCAAGCTCTTTCTTGTGCCATTTTTAATATATTTACAAGTTTTTAACAATTATTTTTTAATACTTACGCACCCACACGCACATGTACCCTCTCCCTCATTCATTTACGCATACATACATTCACATACACATGAATACAAACGTCACACACATACAATTACGTAAACTCTTTTCTTATATATTATGTGTCATTAGATTTACAGTGGATTTTTTTAATTGGCTTTAGTATTGTTGATATTTTTCTACTTATTTTGTTTATGTTATAGCTGTAAAAATCCCAAACAAAATAAAATAAATATATAAAATAAATTCCAACAAGAGCCTAAAATTGTTTATTAGGTATGTCAAAACCGTCAAAAGAGGGTGAGCGGGTGGGAGTGTGTGTATGTGAGAGAGAGTATGATACAAACTATAATGATGTAAGTAGGGATGTGGTTTAGAGTTTAGTCACAATATTATTTTTAAAAGATGTTCCAGAGTCTAGTAATATGTCAATGTCCAGAGTGTCCATTTGATTGTATAAGGTCAGGGCACGATTGATGGGTGAAATTGGCAATTTTGCATTTGTATTGGATTTAGACATGTGAAAAAGTTTGGTGTGTCTTGTCGACCTAGGTGAGATATTCGAATTAATCTGATTTGGAGATGAGGAGAGCTGATTTGGGCAGTCAATTTGGCCATTTAGTAATTTATGCATAAATTAAAGGTCGGCAAGTGATCGTCGTGATGTTAAATTAAGTCATTATTTTATGTATTTTAAATATCAGACCACAAAGTTAGAGATTCAACAAGCTCGTATTATTTGTTCTTTATTATTTTAATTGTAATTTTGAAAAAATCTTATTATTTAATAAAAAAGATAAGCTCTTTCGATTTTCATAATCGATCAAGAAATATTTTGAATCCCTGAACCTTTTTCAAACTTTGTTCGACATAATGTAAAACACTTTTTTGAAATGACAAGCGATGGGTAATAGTGTGAAATATGATAGGTAACATCTGTGAAGGAAAATGTCTAGTAGAAAGAAAGATTAATGGTAAATAATATTATGAAATGGAGCGCGCCATCTACGGGGATATCTAAAATTACGAACAAACACAATTTGATTTAAAATATTGGAATAAACATGACAAGATGTTACCTACTTTAAAAAGTTATTTTAAGGTTCTTTAAAAGGTTTTTTAATTCAGCAGGTTTAACAAAATTTAGTAACCAAAAAGGCCAAACTTAAAAAACACATGGTGAGATTTAAAAAAAATTAAAATGTCCATGACCATTTTTAGTTTAATATTACTTGTTGATACCAAATTAATTTGAAATGTTATGAAAAAAGGATTGGGTTTTATATAAAAATATAAAATAACTAAATATACGCTTATTACTTTAACAATACAATAATTTAAAAACACAATATTTAATAACCTGTAACCGGTTTCATCACTTAAACGACATGACGAGTCAATTGAAAATTCACAAAAGGTTGTTTTAGGGTTTATGTGTTTGTATATTGTGCTGATTATTAACATCACTGTGTTTGGTTAATTCAAGTAATGGTTTTTGTTAAAAAAATTCATGGATAACAAAGAGAAATTAAAAAGGATTGAGATTGATATAATTTTCGAAAAGGTGATAAACTAATATTATTATCAATAAAATATCACAACAGATCATCAAATAATAATTATTCAATATGAAAATTTATCAGAATGTGATGTTTGGTCTCCTGAAATAATATTATTCGATATTTATCCACATTTAATATATTCCGTATATTTAGGCCCCTTTATGCCAGAAAAAATAACATGAATGTATTCAGGAGTGAAAATTCTCGAAGTACAAAGTTTCCGATGAAATATTCTTTCTGTTCTGACAGGGTAGTAATTGTGCCGTTATCACTGTTCAGAACACGCAACCCTTGAATACACAATGAAGGATTATTGAAATATTAATTCATTCACAATGTTCTTACGTGCGTGATTTATTTATAGCGCTCGAGGTTTTTCTTTTTACAGGATTAGAATGTTTGATTAGATTTTTTTAGTGTAAATTCAACCCTTCTGATGTTGAAGAATGACATTACTTTTCAAAATGTCCGTTTGTTTTTGTGTAGGCGTAAAGTAGATTCAAGTCGTAAGGGTGATAAATAATGTCTTGCCACGAAGTCAATATTTCTCTTTTTTTACAACACTTAACTACTTTTTTAAAAAATTCTTTAATACTGTAGGCATTTTTAATTAAAAAATCCTAAAATTAAATTTATTTGTTTTTTTTTTTTTTTTTAATTTTATTTATAAACCCGTACAGATAACATAAATTTATTATATTGATTATATTGTACGTAATTTATTAAATTTACTTGGGCGGCTCAGCTTAATTTTTTTTTCTTGAAAACTATGTTTGTTTAAGCATACTGTGTTAAGATTTTTTATATAACCCATTGATCGTTTATGTACTTATATATTTTTAGAATATTTGATTAAAAACAGTAAAATTTTCTTTAGGTCTATCACTAGGTTCCGTTCAATCTTTACCTTTATATTATTAATAAGGAGTTATTCTTACAGTTTAACCTTTTCAAGCATGCAAACCCTATTGATAAAAATAAGAGTAGTTGATTAAATAACTTATGGCGACAAATTAAAATTCCATTCTAGTCCTTCAGTTAACGTTGGAAAAACAACAAGAAATTTAGTTTATAGTGTTAAAGAACATACGAGGTGTGTTCAAAATTACAATTTTTTCGAATTTTCAAATCATCTTATCAATTTTAATCATGATTTTAATTAAAATGCAGGAGCTAAAATCTTATATAAAAATAATAAAAGGTTAAAAGTAAATAATATGGAAATATTTCACATTAGGAAAGCTTTAAAAAATAATGTTCTTTCGATCAATAATCGAACTACCTTTCAATATAGCCCGTTATACGATATGCTTTATTGTGATGGTCACCCTATACCTATTAAGCTCAAGCCCCCCCCCCCCCCTCTTCTTATAACTACTTCTCTCACAACATAAAATGTATTCATAACCTAATCAGTGCATGTAAGGGTTGCTTATAAGAATGCATGTCGAGTTGGATTTATATTTTTGTGTAACAACTGTGGTGAAGGTGTAAAGTGGGTTTTACATGTTGGTTTAATTGCTGTCCTGACGTTTATATCACGAGTACGTTTCAAAACCGGTAGACATTGAAAAATCGGTAAGTGGTAAGGGTTTCAGTACGTAATTTGACAGTATTAACAAAAAAGAAACATTTCATCTGTAAAAAGATTTTGGAGAACATGTGGATAAATAGAATAATAACTATTACAAATTAATATAGTTTAAGATAAATAATAGCAGCGTAATGTAGTGGTTGGTGCATTTACCTACCATGCTTGAAATCCCGGGTTCGATACTGATAGGATGGGTGTGGAATAATGGCTTTAAATGTGATTGTACACTGGAATACTTCGTCCTTGGATAAGCACCTGAAGCATAAGACTGATATCAACGTCCCTTCTATCTATTAAAACTGATCCTAATACGCTGCATTTGGAATAGTAATACAGTGTTGTATGCACCACGGGGTGGAGATAGGGAAATAACGATAAAAGTTCACAACCATGTAATTGATAACACGTGTAAATTTAAGTTAGTTTTAGTCCCGACGATAAGGTAGTATCTTCGAAATCTACTGAAATAATATTAAAGCTCAAATTTATACACAGGAAAGTGTGAGGATAATTTTTCACAAAATTAAAAACCTATGAATTTATTTTGTATATACTCGTACATTCATAATATTAGGTAAACGGGACAAAACAATTAAAAAGTTACCATTTTGCTTTGCGAAATTCATAACGAATACTTTTTCAGTTAAAAATGTGTTGAAATCTCATTAACGCCTCGAGGGAGGCTCAAAATAATACGGTGTGAGGACGTGGTTGATTAAATTTCAGAGCAGTTATAAAATTTTAATTAAAATTATTTGATGCTTACTTCATTTCAAAAGATTCAGACATTAAAATCTATTCCACGAAATTATAATTCAATCATATGTGTTTATAAGAGTCACGAACTTTTTGGCAATGTATTTTTATTGGTCAATATTACAACAGAGCGGGAGACCATTTTTAAGAAGGAAAATAGTTTTAAATATTATAAATCTAGAAATTGCGGATCTGATTTTTACCTGTCATTGATCTGCGTATTTTGTTTCAAGTATCAATCTTTTATTTGGTTTATTTTTACAAACTTACATGAGGCGCCTCGGCGGAATTAGTAAGACAGAGCTTATTGTGAAATTAGAGTCGCTGGTTCGATTTCCACCAGTCAAAAAAAAAACTCAAGAAGTATTTTTTTTTTCAATTAATCTGGGTATTGTGGTGTATTTTTAATTAGCTTATACTTTAGAAGCCTGTCAACAGGTGAAAATAAGAGGATATAGATTGAAGTTATGAAAAATATACCACAACACAAAGATTAATGGAGAAAATAATAATTTTTTGATTTTTTCTCGCAAATAGCGATTATCGAACTCGTGACGCCAGTTTTACAGTTGGCCATCTAACCAACTGCGCTACGGCGCCTGTAACATTTTTCACAGATATTTCGACATTTTCAATTCAACAAATTTATACGAATTTTTTATCTCTATCGATTAATAAAAGAACCCTTTCGTATCTTAATCAATAAATCTTCTATTCCGGTCCAAAATTCATAAGCCTAGATTCATTATAAATATATCGGAAACTTGTTTAAGATCCACCCTCTAAATTTCTAAAAATAGTAAGACATTCCACTGCTTAGATATTTACACGGCCTTAAAAAATACTTTAACGAGAACCCTTGACCATTTTCAGCACTTAGTAGTAGCCTTGACTAAACTCGAAGATTAGGTACTATATTTCAATATTTGCTATACTTGCAAGAGAACGCGTACAATTGAGATAATCTACAATCTGAGAGGTTTGTGATGCTCAAGATGTGGTCAGATGGGGGCGACAGCGTCGACAATTCTGGCACCAACGTGTACTGAGAACGAATCCCACAAAAGTCCCAAACATAGCTCTGCATGAAATACCAGATGGACATCGTCCACCAGGGAGACCCTCAAATTGTTGGAAAGATATAAGTTCAGCGTCATAAGAGGATAGTTTTGTTATAATAGACTCTCGAGTCTACAGGAAGTTAATGAAGAAAAATTTAGATAAAAACTGGTTTTATTAAATAATCCATCGCTATCAAAGAAACGTTTATCTTAACGCATTTATATTTAGGTGCATTTTTATAAATGTTTATATGTCATTTTATTATTTGTGCTTTACGAAAATTACTCTTATATGTCGTTATTTAAAAAAAAATTAATTGTCATTCATTCTTAACGAGTTGTTAATAACTGACCATTAAAACGTGGGAATCAAGTTAGGGTAGAGTGGGGTTCGAACCTTGAACCCCTAATTCATGAGTCCGCTACACTAGTCACGGGACCACAACCCCATTTTCATTACTTTATTATTCCTTATATTTTTAATAACCGTCATTCTATATTCCCCTGAAAAGTATGTACAGTTTATTTGTTCAAATCTCATATTCCCTTCCAAGAAATATTTTCTATTACTGTTGTAATATAAAATTCACTCACTGTTATATAAAACACATCAGTATTATATATGTATTGAATATCCTTTTATATTATACAGTTACAAGCAACATCCCTCGGTTCATGACGGAAATGTGATATTTAAAAACCTTATTACTTGTTCTTCTGTTTATCAATTTCAGATACCTACTTCAAACAAAGAATTCTTTGAAACTTGAGACATCTAATGGAAGAATCTGAAAAACCATTGTCAGTACCATTTGATAGGAATCCGTCTAAGTAGATTCGAAAATAATTGATTTTGTATCGATTTCAGTGGAATTATATTAAAAGTATACGAAATAATATATTTTCTAGCATCTACGGACATCACTAGATTCCAGGAGTTCTCATCACCAGCCAGCAGTCTTTCCTCTACAAATCAATATCGTGTCTTTAAGTTCCGTCGAATACAGTTAAAATATTATCATCGACGAGTTTCCATGAAAAAAAAATGCAGCTTGCGCGAAAGGTTTTTAAAGCATCCGCACCACGTGTCCACACTACGTCCATCATGCATTTAGATATTTGCTGCAGGAGCTTGCTGCCTCCGTTCTCAGGATTCTATTTAAGTTATAAAATTTTACCATCTCATGCCTAATATTTTTCTCAAACTTTTTACTGTCAAACCTTTCAATAAATGTTATTAAATATTGGTATATTCCCACCTACAGACTTTTCAACGTCTACCGGTATTTTACGTCCCGAAACTAATTAGATATGTATATTAAAGTCAGTAAATTTTATTTATTTTAAGTTATTTATTTAGTTAGTTATTTAGTTATTTATTTATTTATTTTTAAGTATTTGATTAATGTAAAAATTGTATTTGGTTGTATTATTGTATTTTTATTTGTAATTAATAAAAATAAATAAATGATAAAAATAATTTACAAGTATTTACTAACATCTTACATTTATCGTTTTATGATACTTTGAACCGTATCCAAACGAACGGTCATTTGGAGTACTATTATTTTATTTATAATAGTCATAACTCTCTAGAAAGGTCCTTTTACTCTATCGCATAGAACAAATAAAAGCGTTCCAAATTTTTGGTTTGATTTTAGTTTGGTTTTCAGTTTAACAACAAACGTGCTACGGACTGTTTCGGTTAGCTCTTGCTATTTTTTAACCTAAGTTTCTGCCGCCCGTTGTATTGCTGTAATATGTGACTAACTTCGTACTAAATAATCATAGAATGGTGTTTCTCCGTATGGGCGACTCAATTATCATGTTTAGATTTTTTATTTATTTATTTATGCTTTATTAAGTTAGTTCATAACATCTTCAGAACTAAAATAAGCTTTTAATAACATTACAACTTTTTTTATCGAAATTTCTCAAAAACGTATTTTTTAAAATTAATTTTAAATGTTTCGTTTTTTTCTATCTCCTTTATTCCTTCGGGTAACTCATTGTACACCTTCAATCCCTTGTACAGTGAGTTTTGAGATTCTGATTTTCTCCTCATTGGTAATCTTATATTTTTTTTATCCCTTGTTTCATATGTATGACATTGTCGGTTAAATTGTATTATTGTTTTTATTTTATTAATCCCCTTAATTATTTTATGCATAAAAATTGCTACATTATATTTAATTAACTAATCTACTGTCAGCAAGCCAATTTCTTTATGCATTCTTTCTACATTAGAATAGATATTTTGAAGAATTTGTATATGTTTAATTTCTCCTTCATTACATAAAAAATGAATAGAAGAACACTTATTTATGTGTGGACATATGATTGTTTTATATATAAGAATACAATTTTTTACATCTATTACATTTCACAATCTTCCCGTAATTGTTTTTTATTTTTGTTTTTTTTTTTTGATACAAACATTTTGTCGGTCAAGTCTTTTTGTTAAAAACTGTTTTATTTTTAATTGTACGAGTATTTTTATGTTATTTCGTCTTTATCTTTCTTTTCTAAACATTTTCTGTGTATTTCAATTTTGATTTATATTTTTACTTGGGCATTTTCAGCGCATACCTAAATATAATACATGTAAGATTAAAATATAAGAAAAACTCAAATGTCAAGAGTGTTGAGCTTAAGGGCCTTATTATGTAACTAATTCGTTTGGTAAATCCATTCATATCATATGAGAGGGGACGAGAGTGAAATACGATTTTGATTGCGTTAGAGTGAGATGGATTTATGACGAACGAACGAACTTACGGAACGAAATTGTGATAGGATAAGCCTCCAGAATTCGCAATTATACAAGACCATTGCCGTTTTGTTAGTATTGAATTGTCATTATCAAAATAAAACAAGTATAATGCAAACGAATGAGTTATTTCTATTCTACCTTTTGAAGCATTCAATTTTTAAAAAGAAACATAGATTATTCAAGTATTAATCACTGAGTTAATGATAAAAACGTATAATTTATAAATTGTCAGCATTCTCGTACAGCGGTTGTAAACCCTTTCTTAATCGAAAATAAAAACAAACAAAAATTATCTCGCGCAGCAATCTCAAGGCGCATTGTTTTAATAGTTATTATTGAAACGACAGTATTATGATGGTTTTTTTGTTGATTGCGGGGCAAAGTGCCCTTATTATCAAACCTACCACTTCTATCAATGCAGGCTAAACAAAATTTGAGTGAAATATATCTTGGATGATTCATATGAACAAGTGACGTCGTTCAAAGTAGTTCGTTTTTATTAAAATATTTTATATTATTTATTATTAATTTTCAAGAAACTTTGCTGTACAATTTAATGTTTGAATTTTTACCGCGCGTAAGAAAACATTTTTTGTATTAATTTTTCCGTAGGGCTGAAACAGGTACGAAACTAAATAATAAACCCGCCGAATAAGTAATTTTTATGTTTTGATGTTTTAAAATGTTTTAAACCACTGACGATTAAGTGCAACAAGCAGTTCCAGAATTCATTTACCCTTTTGGGGATTATGACGTCAGCATCAGTCTAGTTAGAACTTTATGATAGGGATTAACAACAACGATATATCGTTGTTTAGCAGTCTAAGGGCTAAGGGCCAACTCAGAAACCAGAACAAGACTATCAAGACGTCCATTAAGAATATCATGTAAAATCCCCATATCTAATACCAAACGACGATCCTCAAGACTAAGTATATTTTGTTTTTGACGAGAAGTTTTATAAAAAAGAAAATTTTTTTTATGGTACTAAAAACTTTCCCAATGAAAAACTTTGTGAAAGCTGTTAGTGGTAAACAAAAGTCATAAAGATTACGTTACACAAATGTACTTATCTGTGTATAATTCGCTCAATCATATTTAAGCATCATCTTAACGTAGGCGCTGGCTGTTTATAATTTCAATTCGCCGTAGGATTTGACGTCGTGTGACGTCAGCTCAAGCTCGTTGCTGGCTCAGTTCTGAGGAATTAATTACTGGAAAATTAGTAATTGGCTGAGAAAGTGTCGGTTACACCGAATTATATGAGTTCCGTGTGCGGCGGTGAGTGAAATAAACAGCGTTTAGCATTTAGTCATTTTCCAACTCAATTATTTACTCCCGCACATGCCTTCTGCTCACTAGAACCTATTGTCTGGTTGCTTTGTTCACGTGGTTGAAATGTTGCGGAAATTTCTCGAAATCGAGTCATTCCCAACATCGCAGCATTTCCTTTAATTTATTTGCGAGCTTAATTTTAGTAACGGAAATGAAAAACTTAATTCAAACAAAATTCACGTGAATGGTAGAATTTTTTTCCCTTTACCTAAACATAATATGTACAAATGTTTTCATTTCAAAATTTATTTGCGAGTGTTATGACGGAGTTCAGCGCTCCGGGAAATCGGATACGAAAAATGTTTTCTTACGCGCGGTAAAAATTAGAGCACGAGCATTAATCAAAGTTTAAAAAAAAAAAAAAAACTTTTATTGTCATCATTTGAGAGTACTACTTGCAAACCCGCAGAAGCCGTCTTTCTTTATTTTAAGCAATTCACAAAAAAACTGATACAATACTTAACTTCAACTTTTTTTTAAACTTTATTTTTTTATTGTAATCAGTAAATATTTTATACGTAAGAAGTGATGACAAAAGCATGATTATGTCGAGAAACAGTAGTGAAATAAAACATTTAATTTTATGCATTGCCAACTTTGCAATACTCAAGTAGAGGTTGCCATTTTTAACTGACAATGTTAAAATTATTGTAAAAAAATGTTTTCTGAATAAGTTTCAATTAATATCTCAAGATATTTAAAATTTTGGATTTTGCCGGGTTTGCAAGTAGTGTCCTCATTTGTTATTTCAAATCATCCAACGAAAAGTTTCCGATTTACGGGAAGCCACAGCATGCACGAATTCACCAATCAGCAGAACTCACCGCAGAAAACCAGTGACGTCCCGTCCCATGCGGAATTATTAAAAAAAAAAAAATTTAAAAAAAATCATAGCGCTGATTAAACGGTCCATTTATATATTTTTTTAATTTTGGCTTATTTTGATAGTCTATTAAAAAATAATAAAAACCACTAAACTTCCTCGTAGAGGTAAGATTGTAATTTGCTGAGAGTCCTGTTTAAAAACCTGGCATATAGTTACGCCTAGGCATAGTGGTAGAATAAGGATGGGAATACCATACTTATATAAGAGTTATATTCCCATCGTTATCCTACCACTATCATCATCATCGTTCCCTTTCCGCACCTAATGGTGCGTAGGGCACTACATTGGTACACCCAATTGCAGGGTATTTTAATCATTTTTTGTTACATGAAGGTAAGGTGGTCAGTCTTACGCTTCAGGTACCAGTCCAAGGACTATAAAATATTATTGAATGAAAATACCTTGACAAATAAATATTTTACATCCACGATGTCGGGAATCAAACCCGAAACCTCTTGCATGGTAGGCAAACACGCTGATCATTACACCACGAGGTCGACTACCACTATTCCCAGGCGTAACCTGATATCAGGTAATAAAGTAAAGCCGTGAAATTTATAACTTAACTAGCGGACCCGACATGCGTTGTCCTGCCCGAACGTTAGCTTGCCCACTATTACCTTGGAAAAAAAATTCATTGATAAGTAGGAACCTAGGTACTTGTTTATGGTTGAATTCCAAAACATAAAATAATTTATTTTTAAATAAAGAATTCTTTTTTCAAATGTCAAACTCGGCTCTTCTCTCCAAGAGGGGATTAAATTATTCATGAATGCAATTTTTTTTAAATATATTTAATGTCAGTTTACATTATTTTAGTATTGCCAAAAGTCCAGTAAAAAGAAATAAATGGGAAGAGTTTATAAGGAATGTAAAGAAAGAATCTGATTGGAATCCATAAAAAGCGAATGTTTTTTGAAAACATTCAAAAACACACGTTTTTTAAACGCAATAAAACAACATACCTCTTCTTCATCTTGTCGAATACAACCCTGATAGGTCGATGAAAAGAAGATTTACACTTCTAAATTTTTTTTCACAGAATCGATTAAAAATTTTAATATCTACCTACACGCACAGCGCAAAGATCTACATTTCGCTGCTTACAAGCCGCACGTAAATCGGTTTAGCCGTTTGGAAGTTTAGTGACATCACACGCACAGAAGAATTATGTATTTAAGATAAATAAATTATATTATATTTTATATACTTCAAAACTCGTTATGAAATTGTCTACCGCACAAACTGAAATAAATATTTCATTTCTCATTTCTTCTCTTATTTGACAATATCTTTAGTTTGTCAAAATATTGCTTGACCGTTGCATTAATTTAACCTTCATTGGATTTTATTTAAAGAGGTAGGTTGAGACATACACTTGAACCTCGTTTTGAAAGGTTCTGAAATAACGCCGTTAAAAAAATAATTTTATTATTTTGCTTAAACAATAAAATTTAACAACGTTTAATACTAATATTATCGATGATATCGATAAAATTGAAAATAAAGTTGTCAATAAAACTTCATGGTTTGGTTATTCTTTTTTTTTTTACTAATAAGCGTTTTTGCCTATTTCGGAATCTTCAAGACGGGTAGATTGATTACAACGTTCACAGGTTTTATGCTATTTCTAACATATTTATAGTATAAAATCTGTAAACGTTGTAAACAATTTACTTGTCTTAAAGATGCGTACTTAGGCAAAAGCGCTCGTTAAAATAATAAAAAAAGTAAAACTAAACCCTGAAGTTTTATTGGTAACTTTATTTACAATTTTTTCAAAATCATTAAGTTTGTAGTTTTATCAAGAAATATCATAAAAAATCATCAATATTATTGTACCATTCGTTACTGGAATGCCTTGCATCGCTCCTTTACTTGTTTTATAATATATTATGATAGAGATAAAGAATAAACTTTTTTACGCATTTCAAAAAAATATATTTTTTAAAAAGTTTTAATGAATTGAAAAAAATTTAACTAAAAAAAAATCTTAGTCGATTTTTATAGAAGCAAACTTATCCGCATTTTTCTTTATTAGTATGTTTTTTTACATGGTATAATGTGTAACGTATCTCCCGTGTAAAAAGAGGTTTCAGTGTAAATTATAGAATTATTTCCTTGGGCTCTGTTAAGATTTGAGATGTCTTTTTACATAAACCCATGACGAAGTTAAATGAATACGTCACGTAATATGTACAAATTGTCTGAGTTTCTGAAAGGTCAAATTTAAGTTTGAGTCGATATTAAATTAGCAAAAACATCCATCTCCCTCATATAATGACCTTTCTACCCAATAAACATCCCCTATATCGTGGAAAGTTCGTATCTCAGAAAACGAAGAGCTTTTCGTCATTCTGGTCCTAATATAACACAATCTATCTTTCGTTAATAATAAAACAGAAAATATCCACGTTGAAGTTTGTTAAGTGAATTTCGGTATCGGAAACTTTGATAACAAAAGTTATTATGGTGTTGTCGTAATAATGGAGTGACCAGCCTTACTCGTGAGATTATACTGCACTTTCGAAATGGGAAAACTTTTAATTACATTAATATTTACGACTTATATTACAAATAAGAGGCTGTGCAAAAAAGTACAATTTTTAATTAAATTATTTAATTTTTACGGGCAATGGACATTTTTTACAAAGGGTCAATAATAATGAGTTAATAAAATATAAGCATAAAAACATATTATAAGCATGGTGTTTTCGACCCGATGGCTGCTCTTAGGTAAAACTCCCGAATAATGAAAACGATAGAAGACAGGTAAAGATAAGAAAACATTATAAATATTTCGGAAAAACATTATACCGCTTATATAAGATTAGGGCCCAAAAGAACAAAATACTGAGTGAGGAATAAGAGAACGGACGCAACAATCTTCGGTTACAACGGTCATCAAGCGGAGGCAATTAGGTTGGCTGGGCCATATACTGCGGATGCCTTTCGAGAGACTTAACCACGCTTGCCTACTTTACAAGGCATCAGATACTCAGTATACCTAAATTGAATTTTAATTACTCTACTTATTTTGGCTTGTATAGAAATCCACAAACATAAAATAGCATTTATTTTTAGTATATAAGGAAACTTTGTAAATATTTAAGTTAGTTTGTTTGAAAATGTCCTAACAAGACGAAACGCGTCACAATATACCGTTTGTACATTTTATAAAAAATAAAGTAGAATTATAATCCAATAAACTTGTTTTATTTTGGATACATTACCAAATTAAAAATGGAATTCTACCAATTGTCTGCATGCACAATAAATAAAAAATGTTCATTCCATGTAAGCTGCGAGTCCACTAACAGTTCCAAGTACTTAGTGCAATTTAGTACCATGAAAGGTTATTTTAACTCAACATATTGCTTATTTACAGAGAAAGCGGAGAAGATATGAATTATTTTAAACCAAATTTTTTATTCCCACCATTGTATTATTGAAAACGCAATTTAAAGTTTGAGAGAACCTAACTAATTTTATTCCTGAATAGTATTTAAAACTCCATTAGCAACACGAGAGTGTATGAATCACTAACAGCAGCGCTCTGGCCCTCCAGTGCATTGCTGAGAATACTGTTTAAAACTCATTTTCATTCTCTACTGATATAAAATGCAATAAAAATGCACTAAAATGTAGCAAAGCATTGTAATAAATTTTATATTAAAATATAAGTTACATTCCATTTTCAGTCAAAGACTAAAATATTAAAATAATAATAGTTTAAAACGGTTTTTAAAGTAGTTGCTTATGTGAATTTTGAATCGGGTTGTAATTTTAAATGTATGTTGCGGATTAATGGTTCATATGTCCCAGATTTGCACTCAACTCTCCCACAATTGAAATATTTGAAACAAATCATGAAAACAAAAATGTTTTTTTAAGAAAAAAAATGTTCACGTGACATTTGTTTATTTATTTACTTAAAAGCAATTTATTATACATCATTTGAGACATAAGTCCTAACTCCATGGATCCAACAGTTCTGTGTTGAGTTTGGACGAGTGATTAGTAAAATATAAAATACATATTAATCAAAATGTTGTTTTGTGCGAATCATCATTCCCTTTTCCGCAACCAGTAGTGCATAACCAAATGCAACGTTTTTCGATCATCTATTACATAGAGGTAAGATGATCAGTTTCACGCTTTAGGTGTTAGTCCAGGAACAATGAAATATTGCAGTTTGAACAACCTTTAAATGGATGATTCAAGTCCACCCCGCCAGGAATCGAATCCAGGACCTCAAGAATGATAAGCGAACGAGCCAACCAATTCACTAGCACTAGATCTTTACAATTCATCGGTTTCAAGGTATTTAAAAAATTGCAACAAAAATTTAAAGTACCAATTTCAAAATACAGAAACAGGACGTGCGAATTGAAGAATTATTTTTTCCAGAAGTACTTTGAATAAACAATGTTCGTTGATTCAGAGAATGCCCAGCTTGAAAATATAATTTTTAAGATTTTACCGTTTTTGCTTGTATATGTAATTTTTAATACTTTTGAAATGATTTTTATGCTTTTTCATACTTTTTTTGCTTCTATTTGGTATTTGTAATTTTAATACGCTTTTCATACTTTTTGAACCTTTATTTAAAAACTTTTTTATTTTTGTAATTTTTTAACATTTGCCTACTTGTTCAACTTGTATATGTGCATACATGTAATTTTGAAACTTTTTTATTTTTCTTTTTCTTTTTATAGATTTTATTATGTACTTATCATTTTGAATTAATTTCCATACCTTGTATTATGTTAACTTTGTTATTTTTTAAAACTTTTTCACTCCCTTTTAATTTTTAGTGTACTATAATTTCCATTCTGCTTTTGTAACTAATGTTTAAAATATAAAAACGTCTGTAAATAAATATTGTTATCTGCATGTCCCTAAATGTGTTTTTTTTTAAAAACTCTTTGGAAATATTATATCATATTATGTATACTGTGTTTTCAATTTAAATAAAAATAAAAATATGTGTGCAAAATTTTCTTGATTTCAACAGTTATTTTGAATTTTACAATGTACCATGCCAATACAAAAGTCTAAGATTTTTTATTTATTTATTTATCATCACCATTGTTCCCCTATCCGTACCTAGTGGTGCACAGGGCACTACATTGGCACACCAATTGTAGAGGAAATTGTAAACATTCATGCCAACCCTGCGAGGAATCGATCCCGAAACCTCTCGTATGGTAGGCAAAAGGCGGAGAAATTATTAATTTAAAACAAAAATTTCTTTATTGTATTTGGGTAGGTAGATACATTATTTTTCTGTTTTAGAATAATTTCCTTATCCGGACCGCGAAACATTGCAGAAAAAAATAACCAAATAAATGGTCCTTTTGCTTAAATATGTATCCCTCATGTAAAAATTTTAACTGTTTTTTCTTCTTACTGTGCCATGTCAGGTCCCCTCGACGTTGGCGATCACTCAAGAGTAGGCGTTCCTGCCCTGCGCCATCTGGAACAGCCCCTCAACTCCACGCTTTCCCTCGGTCTTCCCTATCATGACGAGCTGTAGAAGCGAATATTGGCTTCCGCGCATGATGTAGCCTGGATTTGTGATTTTCTCTGTTTAATTGAGGACAGTAGTTCTTTTTCGGCAAAAGCTCATCTCAGATCTCAGCATCCCCACGTTAGTCACTAAATCTGTTCACGGGATTCTCTGTACATAAAACGAATTAAATAAAAATCCGAAAATTAATAAATACACGAATAATTATGAAAAATTTTTCGCTTATAATTTAACTAGGCAATCTACCCGGGACCTCGGGCATCGAAGGTAACCAGGTCAAGCAGACTACGATGAGAATTTTAATCCGAGTATAGTTATCGAAACGAAAACTGATATCCAGGGTTCTGATTCTATATCACACAAAGAACTGTGGCCAGTATGAATGAAGTATATAACTGTGTACCAAATACCAACCAAAGCAATAACTTAAAAGTATTTGATTGTTGTTCTGCGGTTTCATTAAAGAAAACTTTTATGCATTCAAAATGGGTTAAACATAAAGAAAATGAACTCAAAAATAAGCCTTCTTCTTTGTGCAATTTAACTCCGTTTACTAATAAGCTCGCGATTCACTCTAGTTCTGCTAGTTAATGTATTATCCATTCCATTTTTGAAATTATATACATGCGTTGGTGTATTCGCATTTCAAATGCTTTCAGCTTATTGAGCATATTGACTTTTAAGGTCCATATTTCAATGCCATACAGTAGTATATTACCAAATGTAACATTTCATCAAATGCTGCCAGAATTTAAAGTTTGAGATTGTCATTGCAAAGAGTGTTTTTATTTTGAGAAACGTTGCACGAATATAGAAATAGGCCTGCAAAATTTAAATTGAGGTGTATTATTTTATACTAAAAGTAAATTATTTTATACGACATGGTTCTCTTATATATCTCTAAAATATATTATCATTAATTAAAATCTTATTTATTTAATAATTTATTAATTTTGATACACAACTCCGACTTCCTGGATAACAAACAATTGAGTACCAGAGTTTCCTGTTAATATTTAATACTGTGAGTTAGAGGTTAGACAAAGATTTACTGTGATTAAAAATACTTACACTTAGAGAATGAAGTTGGTATACTTGATCTCAGAAACTTAAGTCAAGTTTGATATACTTTTTTGAATCATAGAAAACGAGATTTCTGTACAAAACTAATGATTAAACCAGCTTATAGTTTCACCCTGACAACAAGCATTTGTGTGTACACATTATGTACTTTATACTTTCGAATAGTAAGTAATGAGATTTCGTTTGAGATATATCCGATGTAATTTGAGCAATCTTCATCTCAACTAAACAATTAAAGTCTAGTACATTCCAGCGATTTCAATTAGTACGAACGTTATTAAATCTGAACGTTTTGTTCAAGGTTCGAATATGTTCAAGGTTTTGGATATAGAATAATATCTTGTTGTTTTTTCTCAAAGCTACGTTAACGTTTTCATGAAAAAATATTTTCCTATCATTTTCACTATGCATCATTATTGAACATGACAGAATTTTCTTTCCAATTTTCGATGAAATAAAAAACCGGCATTATCTCATCCATGTGGAAATTCCAAAGTAGATAAGTTGAGGCATTCATACGTTACAGTGGGCTTAAGCAAAATTTATTACTTGGTCGATTTTATTATAATTTGCTCATGTTTCAAAAACCTCTGTTCTTTTCCATTACTCCAAAACTGTTGTCTCATGCGTCGATTTACAACAAAAAACAGAGGAAAACAATGAATTATGTATTTATCAAGGAACTGAGGCCATATTAATACTGTACACTAATTAAAATCAGTAATAGATAATCCTATTTCTTTGTTGGCGACCACGTGGTCTTTTTTAATTCGATTTTCTTTTATGCTTTCAAAGTACGGCTGGTATTTAAAATAAAACCAACAAAGGGTATTTTTACTATCTAAATTTTTGAAAGACAACTCATGGTGTAGGACGTATGAAAACGATGATGATGTTTATATTTTTAGGGCAAGAAAAACGTGTTAAAAGGTTATTTTTTCAACTCAAGCGTCATATTGAATTAGGAAAAAATAACGTTTAAAAATATTTATTTTACGAAAAGACTTAGAAAATTTATAATTTATTATGGTGATAAAGTTAATATTTGAAGCACCAACATTGTAATTTTCCAAGTCAAATAATACAATTGAATATTTTCTATGAGTGTTTTTTTAAAAACTAAAAAAAAATTATCCGTCTACCACTTACAAAACCTGTATGTCTCATTCTCGAGGATTTAAAAAAAACGTTAAATTGATTTTGTTTCAGTTTTATTTTAAGCCTTGACAAAGGAATATCTATGTTCTGAAACCGACACGCAGATAAAATTTGTTTGGTTATTTTACAGAAAGAAAATATTTAATTTTACTATTTAATTACTTGTCCTAACTATACGCAAGACTTTTGGTCCAGCGGAGTTAGGACTTGTGTTTCAAAAAATGTATGAAAAACTGCTCACAAGTGAATAAACAGATAAAATTATTAATTATTTAATACGCGTGCTTCTACTTTCCATTATGTTGTATCCCAACTCAATCATGACCTCATAGAGTTAGGGATACGTTTTTTTGTAATAAAATTAATAAATAAAAAACATAATTTTTTATTTGTTCTATTGCAATTTATGTATTCCTTTTTTTACATAAAATTTAAGACAATGCAACTATGGTCATATTTGTCTGTATCATAGTATAATAATATAATAAGAAAAGTACATTATTTCAATGTGATTCAAGAAGTATTTTCTTGGAGGCTACCAAGATGCTGTAATGAAAAATTGATTCTCTAATGGTTCCTTCTCAACGAAGTGAAATAATTGCATGATAAATTGATCGTGAATTCTTGTGAGCAAAGCGATAAGCGATGTTTAATTTATTTTTGTATTTCATTTGTTTTTCGAAATAATATTGAACTATATGAGCAAATATTATTTTTTAACTCTCATATTAATATGGAGAGAATTTTAGAGAAAATGCTTTTTTTAATGTATTTTTTATAATGCATAGCAAACACAATTATAAAATTATGCTTTCACTACAAGTACAAACAAAAACTTCACAGGAGTTACTATTCTCATAAAATAACGACTGCATGTAAAACCAATTTGAAAAATTAAAAACGGTTGTTTTTTTTAAAATAAATAAACTAGCAATTAATATTATACGTGACCTAAAGCTGGGAGATCTTATTTTCTTCTAAATCAGATTTTGGCCATCACCCAAAATCAATTATGTATTTATTCAAATTCGTTCATTTAAAAAAAACATAAAATTTACAAAATAAGATTTCATTTTTTCTCCATATTTCAAGTATATTTTATTTATGGTGATCTGTGACTACCGACAATTGTTAAAAATTGCAATGACCTGTATTGAATCCCACTGAAATTCAAGATAGTCAGTTAGCTAGTTTTAAAGTTGTTAAAGTGGTTTCTAGGGTTTGATGCCCGCCAGCAAAAAACTTTAGTAAACAATAGGTATTATTTAAGTGTACGTTAGTAAAATACAACAATCAGTGGTTTTTACAGCATTCGAATGATGAAAGTTTGTTTTGATTTTATCGCCACAATTTTTTTTTTATCATATTTTTTTTAATCCGACAGTGGAAAACAAAGAATATCAATTTTTCCATACTTGTTTTCGAGCCAGTATAGTTTGACAATTGGAAAATTTATAAAATAACTCTGTCGACGCCATAACAAATAAAGATTGCAGTATTAGATAATTATTTGGTATTTTGAAAATAAATTAGATAACTTAAATTGTCGTTTATGGATTAAAGTGTAAAACTAAAGTTGAATATCATGTTTAATATTACAAAATAATAAACAAAAACGCATTATTTTAGGTGACACAAGAAACGATGTTCATGGATGGAAATCTTTTTGATTAAACGATTAGTAAAAACGTTATATCCCTCTCCTATAGAGTGGTCGACCCCCTGTTTTTACGAGTCAGTGTTATCTCTCTTTTACGCATAGAATTAAGTTTGTTTTGTCTATATAATATAAATATCCTATGTTTGTCTAAGGAACAACACTATAAATGGAATGGTTAACCTAAGCTCACCGGTAACATTACAATTATGTCAATGGACGACACAAAGCCTTTGTAATGCTAATTTTCTCGATTACCTGTAACTATTCATTATATATACATTACATGCCTTTAACATTTTCCAACAAAACTATTTATGGTAAAATGTTTTACTAAAAAAATAGTACAGTAACATGACAGTTAATATTTTGTCATACTTTCATATAATATTCATACGCGATTTCAACATACGCCTTACGAAATCCTTAAATTATAACCAGTCCGCTCTATAGATGCCTGGACTTCCATATTATGTTGTCAAATTAAATAAGTAAAAATGATAAAATATGAAAAATTTAAATCACCAAATTTGGTATCGATAAAAAATACTTATATATATTTGTGTTAGTTTTATTTTTACAATAATTAATATACAAAATTTAATGATAGAATAGGACTCTTATAACTTAAAATTACAGATTCCTAAAATTGTTAAATGCACAAAGAAATAAAAATGTGTCATAAAAAGTCTAAAAGTATAAAGAACAAAAATAATATAAACGATTCTTAGATGAAGTGCCATTATTACTATATTAATTTAAACTATCGGGCAGAAGTCAGCTATTGCCAACTGTTTCATGCTAGGGAATTTGGCCCTGCGGGCCTCATGTAATCGGCCTAACGGGCCTCAGTTGATCGGCCTAGGACATATTAGAATATAAATATTTTTATTAATAAAAAAAACCTGATTTGCAAATGTAAACTGATAAATATTAGATTCAAGAGAATTCATAAACCAAAATGTACAATCAGAAAAAAAAATTCTTACCCCATTAAATATTTTTACATTTTTACTTTTTTTTTGCACCACAACAGGCCAGGAGGCCTAATTACAGTGGTGAATTACATCACAGAGCACCCAGGCTTGAGAAAAATAACATTTTAATTTTTGTGTTCTCACCGGGAATCGAACCCGGAACCTTCCCTGCGTGAGTCAAGCGTCTTGACCACTACACCACGGAGGCCGCCGTTTCTTTTGCTAAGTATCCGAGAGCGCAGAATTGACAGCCGGATAGATCTTGATAACCTCTAAATTGACAAACATTACTCTTCGTATTTGGCGTGATTCATTAAATCGAGAAACATGAAGGGATAAAATTTTTCACTGTCACAATATGACTTTTTAACATTCAAATGAATTTTATTGGAGTTATAAGCGAGAGATTTATAGTTTTTTCTCGTTCATACACAGCGTTTAGACAATGCAATACCAAATGAGCTTTAGACGACAAACTTTATCAGACGAAAATGAGTCTGATTTAATTTAATCTAACGTTCATCATAGCACGAAACCATGAAATAACATAGAGTGAATTAACAATATTTTGAGTTTGTCCAAATTTGTGTTGACTGGATTCAACTCCCCGGGTAGCTGTCAATATAAACATATAACAACACAGATGAAGAACATTTTAGAGAAGGTAATACAGAAGTCCCTTATCTACAGTGCTTATGACCTGTCAATGGCTGGTTAAAGTGGCCACTTTACACACAGTGTAACATTTACCATTCTGCCCATATTTGAACATCTATAAACATTTTCAGGCGTTAATTTGCATCTCACCCGCATAAATAAAGGTTTCAGCTCTTTAACTTCACAAATATTAACAGATGAAAGGAATGAAGGAATATAAATGGTTAAATATGGGCAGAATGGTGAATGTTACACAGTGTGTAAAGTGGCCACTTAAACCAGCCATTGACAGGTCATAAGCCCCGTAGATGCCTAGACTTCCTTCTACACAATTCATTGATACCGAGACTGCATAGGTTAGGTAACACTTATGGAACGGCTGCAGACATTCTGTCCAATTCTTTATTATCTTATAAGTTCACAATATCAAGTTTATTTGTAGCTGCTCGTCAAACTATTATTGACAATTCAATTCCATAAATTAAAAAATATTTTTATTACCTTATACATGTTTTTTTTACTTCTGTATCAAATTGCATTGTTGTATTGGCAAATACGCATTTCATAAATACATATTTTTATTTCTTCTTTTTTCGCTATAATATATCCTTGCTTGTTTATTAATTTAACTTGAATTTGTCTTTCTTGCTTACCGTAACAATTTTTTTACTGTGTTTGCTTTACAAAATTAATCTCATAAGCTTTATCTTTGCATTTTTCGAATATATGATTGCTGTTTTTTCTTGCATACCTTTGATATTATTGTGTTTTTTTTTACTTTGTAAAACTTTTTATTATTTCCTTTCTATCTAATTTCACATATTTTTTCTGTATATTCTGTGTTTATTATTTAGTATGTTAGCATGTATTCTATTTTAATTTTTTGTAAATGCCTTTTGAGGGTTAATGCTCAAAATAAATAAATAAATTACCTTCTCTAAAATGTTCTTCATATCTGTTATATGTAAATTGTTGAATTTTTTAAATTATTTTATTTATCAATAAGTAGGTTAACACACGAAACAGCAAACCGCAAGGCCGACTAACCTCCATTCGATTTCATTTGGCAAAATTTTATTTTAGAAACTAAATAAATAAAACCAAAGAAGAAAATTATAAATAAGTATCCACCGAACCTAATTTTACTGGACGGAGTGGATAAGCACAATACGCGTGAAATGGGCCCGTACATGGCAGAGACATTAAATCATTGTTACAATAATAATAATTTAAATTATTAATAGCCATAGATTTATACTGTAAAGTGAAAATGCTAGTACATAGTAAAACTATTAGTTTATATGAGGGAATGTAAATAAACTAATATCGAATCACCTTCATAATGCGTTTCGTCTTATAACAATATTAAAGGTAAATATTTGAGAAGGAAGTATAGGCAAATGAAAGTCTAGGTAAACAGATGGAAGAGTTGAGGAAATGTGGATATTTAAACATAGGAAGAATGGTAAATGTTACACAGTGTCATCAACGACAGGTGATAAGCCCTGTAAACGCCTAGACTTCCATATTCCTTTATAAATAAATAGTTCAGATCTTTTCTTGATGTCACTTATGTTTGTCAATGCTTCTATAATCTAATAAATAAATATCAAACGTTTTTTTCTCTCTGCTGCAAAAAAAATAGATTTACGTAACCCCCAAGGGAGAAAATCCTGCCAGTCTACAAACATTTGTACACACTCAGAACATTTTTGATTACCAAAGGTATTTTGAAAATAAAACGATAGAATTCAATCAATTTATGAAGCATCAGTACAATAATTAAGGTTCCCTATCTCTGTTGGAAATATTTGTCAATATTTATGAATTTGTTAATCTCCCAAAAAAGTTAAATCCAGTTTTTATGAACATAAAATTGTACTATTTATACATCGTTGAATATACAGCTGTTTTTGAACATTTTATCAATATTATTCTTGATAAAAGCTTTTCCTTAAAATTTTGTTTGGTTCTGTTGTTATTTGTTGGTTTAACCCACGAACCGAGAAATTGGGGGATATTTCAATAACATTATCCTTAGTAAATATAACCTTACTATCTCTACATGTGATCGACTTAATGTACTAGTATTTATTTTAGCTAGGAAACCATTTTTGAAAAAAATTACTCAGTCAAAGAAAAAAATATTTATTTATTTTTAAACGAGATTGTATTTTTTGAATGTTTTTTTTGATATATTGGAAACGGATTATTACAATATTATTTGTTAATATTCAATTGATAATTTCAATTTTCAATTCCAATTTTTTTCAATTCTATTTATTTATATATATATATGCACATTACAAAATGGAATATCTTAATTCATACATTTAGAAATAATAAAAATAAAAACGTAAAATTAGGTATGTATAAAAATAACACATAGGTATTCATAATATTCAGAGAATAATATGTTAAAAAAGTATGAGAATCTTGTAACGAAAAACTCCCTCAGAGACGTGAAAAATGTCAATGTCCGAAGTAATATTGTTCAACCATGCTGTCTATTAATGCTGTCATCATCACCACCATTCCCCTTTTCCGTCTTATGGTGCATAGGGCTCTGCATTAGTACACCAATCGCAGCGTATCTAGATTTTTTTTGTTACATGAAGGTAATATGATCAGTCTTACGCTTCAGGTACCAGTCAACCACGGCCATCAGCCATCAACCACGCCGGGAATTTTGAACCGGGTTGTGGTCCCGTGATAATATTGTGGACTCGCAGACCAAAGGTCCTAGGCTCAAATCCCACTCTACCACAACTCGATTTCCATTTTTCCAGCACAAGTTTTTTACGACATTTAGAAAATGGTCGAAAAATTTAAATATTTAAGTAAATAATTTGAATTCAAGTATTATTCTTTTTTAAAAAAAATCTACCCCGAGACCTCGATCCTTTCGCATGGTAAGCAATCGCGCTCACCATTACACCACGGAGCCGACTGTTTTAGGTAATAATTGAATTCTATTTTTATAATATTTCTTTTTTAAATTCTCAGGTTTCCATGGAATGAAAATGAATAAACATATAATTACTTTAGCAATATTTGGAGTTTGTCCAAATTTTCGTAGACAAGGACTGGATTCAACTCTCTGGGGAGCTGTGAACATTAACATATTACAACAGAGATGAAGAACATTTAAGAGAAGACAATATAGAAGTCTAAGCATCTACAGGGTTTATGGTTCACCATTCTGCCCATATTTGAATATCTAAATTCCTTCAATTCTTTCATCTGTTGATATTTGTGAAGTTAAAAAGCTGGAACCTTTATTTATGCGGGTCAGATTCATCTAATTGAATTATTTCACCTACATACTAGGCAACGCCTGAAAATTTTATTTTTTCTATTTCTATACTTCTTCGTGGACCAGGTGGATTAATCAACAATATTTATAGTTTGTCCGAATTTTCGTAGACATTAGTTAGATGAATCTCACATTCAATTAGATGAATCTCACCCGAATAAATAAAGGTTTTAGCTTTTTGACTTCACAAACATGAACAGATGAAAGAATTGAAGGAATATAGATGTTTAAATATGGGCAGAATGGTGAATGTTACACAGTGTGAAAAGTGGCTACTTAGACCAGCCAATGACAGATCATAAGCCCTGTAGATGCTTACACTTAAATGTTGCATTCTCTTAAATGTTCTTTATCTCTGTTGTAATATGTTAATATAATTTTCTTATAGATTTTATGATTATTAAACCATAACTGTAACTGACGTGAAATTACTCTTATAAATTAAATAAATAATACAGCTACATCCACAAATATATATATATATGGGTTATATTTTGTAAACGTTGTAAATATTTATAATTATTTTGTTGAATAATTTAAGGAAAATAAGTAAAGTATCATTTCTACTTACAGCATTAACTTTGGAGTCATTTCAATGTGAGTAAATATTTGTTTACAACCGCTTACCGACTTTTCTATGTCTTTCAGTTACGAGACGATATGATAATATTGAATGTGTGAGGGATACTAATTGAACGTATTTATGCAGAAAACAACCAGCCATATAAAAGTGATACTGAAATAATAGCACCTTTATGTAACGAGCGAATAATCAAATCCATACAGCAGTAGGAATATTTCTGACTTTGACAAATAATAAACAATGAATACAGTAGGATTTTTACAATACAAACGAGAATCTTATTATGTTTTTGGTCTGTTTTAATGATTTTTAAAGTACCGTCAGATTTTTCTAGTGCTGTGGGTGTTTTTTGCGAATTGAGAAATGCCGTTTTTGTGAGCGAAACTTTTTTCAGAAGGTGGTTATTACAATTTTTAGTATGAAAACTGTCCGACTGTTTGTGGCAGAACATAGAAATGACCTCACTGCACCCGAAAACAATAATGTCTATTTTTTTCGTTATCGTAGACTGGCTGCTTTCTGCATAACTACGTTCAATTGTGGTGTACATCGCCAGTTGCCGTGAACACCACGCATTAGCGATCGGCTGGTGGTCGACTCTACTCCTGACACAGTTGGAAGAGGTCTATAAGCGTGTGTACACTACGCATATATGTTTTTAGTCGTGTGCTACAGAATGTGGTGTAGAGAGTCGATCGAAATCCTACATCCAACATTTAACGCGTGGCCCTACTTTGCTCTCCAAAGGGGTTGCTAAAGCATTTAAACAATTTGTAAACAAAAAATTGTAAACAATTTATGACTTTTGAACACCATTTATTGAATATTAAATAAATTACAATAAACATAAATGAAATTCGTTATTGATTATATTTCTAATACAAATAAGCATTCTATTGACAGTTGCCGGTACCTATGTACTTTTGAGGCACCCACAAAGCCATACATAATTTACCCAGAAATTAATGAAAAATACCACAAGATATGTGTGGTTTTAAATGCTTGAATTTTTTTGAAATCAAAATTTACGTTTTGATTTCAACAGCTTTTTGTCTCAATTTATTATCTAAAAATAATTAAACGAAGTTTAATTCAATATTTCGTTTTATATGAGTTCCAATGTACCAAAATTCAGTTTTATTTTCAAAAAGCGTGATCTGCCGGTCAAAAAATAATTCTATAAAACTTTTAAATACCTATTTTTTTTATCAAACATTCCTAAAAAAATATTGTTTTTACTTAATGTTAATTTTCTTTATTTTTTTAACCAGACGATTTTAAAATAAAGCAGTATTTTAATGTGGTTTAATCGCATTATTGTCTTATTTTTTATCAAACTACAGCCTTAAGATAGTTTGCTATCTTGTGTATATGTACTCGTTTATACAAGATCCTGAAAAGATTCCTGAAACGCTTTCAGAGTGACGTAAAGGAAGGGATTGGATTCTTGAAGTAGACGGAACAAGGTCGTTGCGTAAAACCACAAACATTGTACATACGAGTAGCTATCAAGGAAGATACAACGTAGAGTTGTCTATTATACTAGGAGATCCCTATATTTTTCACATCACGCACATTTATCAAATAAAGGAATTCTTACACGGTACTAAGGATTAAGGGTACCGTGCGTAAAGACTAGGGTATATTTTTTATTCGCTGATTTGCGCAAACAATCCACATGTTTCTGTTCCTGTAACAATATGCAAAACTGTTTGTTTTTTAAATAAATCTATCTCCTAATTTGGCTACATACACATATTCAAAGGTCCCTATCAAAATAAATAAACACATTAACATGATATAACAAACTTTTATGATGAGGAAGTTCAGTGCTACGAGAAATTGGTTATGAAAAATGTTTTCTTACGCCCAGTTAAAATTAGAGCATTTAATTGTGTGGCGAAGTTCCTAGAAAATGCATGATAATGTATTGTTTTATTTTTAAATTAACTACTTTGAACTACGTTACAAGTTCTTGTTAATAAACCACTAAACTACGGCGTTGGATACATTTCCAGTTTCTTAGAAGCTGACTCACCAGTCGAGACAAATAACCAACGACAACTAGTGACGTCACTGTTGGTGTAATTAAAAAAATTACCAAACTTTAAAGAAGTAATAATAATTATGATAATACGATACAAAAAAAAAAAATATATATATTTACATTTCTCTCAATCAAAATTTAAAGTTTCATCGTCTAGACAAAGAATAGTTGGTTTGTGGTTATAAACAGTTATTGACTCACATTAAAACAAATTATCATGAAAGTGGAGATATTATTTGAATTGTAGTATTGTGGTAGTTGCACAGCCTTTGAATCAGAGGTCTAAGCATAGAATTATGAATAGTCCGGAAGGAGCGTAGAATCATATTTGAATACATCGTACTGTGTCCGAAAATCCCCCCACTTTGCCCCACTTTCACCGCACGCATTCGTGAAGTCGCCACGTAATGTTGTCAGATAGGAAAAAATATAATCATAACACAAATGTAAAGTAAAAAATAGCTAATTGATCATTTCTCTAAAATTTTACTGTGCGGAAACATAGATTGACACAGAGTAGATAAGTAAAGGGTCTTTTGATAAGAGTAATTGAATTAATGAACTTTGAACTTAAAATAAAAAACGAATTTCATTTGAATAAAAACCGAAAATTTTTATATTTTGTGAAATAATATTTGATGTTTTAAAGATAATGTCGGTCAAATATCCACCACGGCGGTGTTTAGTCCAAGGTCCGATTTTCATTAGTTCTCTAATTAGATGAGCAAAGTAGGGTAAACAATTTACTACCCACACTAATGAAATGTCCATTTTGATTTCTTCAACAATCTGATAGATGGAAAAATAATTCAATTTTTAAGTAATGCATATTCTACTTACACATGCATTTGCTAATTACACGTGAAATGTGATCCCATCCTGTTTCTTTAAGATACCAGCAGCATTTCTACACTTTAAATCGACACAACACGGCATAGTTGAATTCAAATCGGGAGTTGCGTACTGATCGACGTATACAAAAAAACTAATGGGTCAAAACGTAAAACTACCCTTTTAAGAGTAGTTTAGTCGCCTTCATCTGTTTGATGCGCGAATGAGGTTTCTGGACTATTCTTAATTTTATGGGTCTAAGATTCACTTTTTGTTATACAACAATCTTATTCCCATTTTATAATATCAACCTACAGTTATTTAAGTATTTAATAGATTATAAAACAATACTAGGATTTATTACAATATTTGAGTTTGTCGAAATGTTTGTAGATAGTGGGTACTTAAACCAGCCAATGACAGGTCATAAGCCCTGTGGATGCCTAGACTTCCATATTCCCTTTTCTGAGGTATTCTCTATCCCTGTTGTAATTTGTTAAGTTAATCTTAATAACTCCCGAGGGGGTGAAATCCAGTCTTTTGTCTACAAACATTTGGACAAACTCAAATATTATAATGAAAAACCAACTGGTCCAAGAAAAAGTTCAAAAATTGGAAAATTGGTCTTCAGGCGTTGCCTAGTATGTGAAATTAGATTTCAGCTCTTTTACTTCACATAGGTCAGCAGATGGAAGAGTTGAGGAAATTTAGATGTTTAAATATAGGCACAATTATGAATGTTACAGTGTAAAAAGTGATCACTCCAACCAGCCAATGACATGTCAGTTGCCCTGTAAATGTCTAGACATCCACACTTTCTTATCGAAATGTAGGTATTTACTATTTTATTAAAATTATTTATTCACACAAATACATACATGTTTCAAAAAGATATAATAATAAACGTATCCCAAACTCTTTGAGGCCAAGGGCCCTGTGTTAAGTTGGAATACAACATAATAAAAAGTCAAAGCACGCACATAATTAAATAATATCAAAAATAAAAATTAAATATTATTACACAATCACACATACATATATTTCAAAGGGCATCGGGACGACATGCTTAATAGTACATAAATATATACAATATCTCGCAGCAGTCTCCTGCAATGGTCTGTTCCCTTAGACAAAATCCAGATTTGTACACTCTTTCTGAAAATGGCCCATACCGTACTTATACTATAATTAAAGTACTTATACCTTATGAGGATAGACAGTTTCTTTAGTTTGCCTATAATTTATTTTTAATTTAGTTTTACATCATTGTACTACATGTAATTTTACTTTATTGTAACCTTCTTCACTGTTTTGCAAATGTAACATAATGTAATACTTACTATTTATAATATACGTCTATTTTCGGCAATGAACTGAACTGAACAGAAAAACGTTTTCTCTCTGTTGCCACAAATACTATTAATTTTTAAATTTTTTATAAAAATGCTTTTTTTACGTCTTTTGTGAAATCAAAACAACGTATAAAAATGCAAATTAAGCAGTAGAAAAAACACCTTTTCCAGGGACAATTTTTTTTTATAAATTTATGTGACACTAGAAAGTACTTATTTGCCACTCACAATATTTTAACGGAATTTCTCCTATAAATCACTCAGCCTACACAGTACTTCACAATATCCTCAATAAACCAGGTTTCAAGAAGGAATTTCAATTTTGTTCCTAAGCAATTTGGATTTTAAGCGAATGCTGTTTACGACGAATAAAATGGAGACGCTTAAATATAAAGAGTCTTAAATATTGCTTTGTTTCTCGGAAACTCTAGTTTCAGCTAAATACTAAAATATTTTTTTTTTAAAAGCCTTTCTAGACCCACCAAAACACGAAATAAAATTTGTCGGTTTTTATTTGCGCTTAAAAAGTTTAATAACAATTTCAAGTTAAGATACTTTACGAAATTTTTAACAAAGTATTAGTTGAGGAAGTATGTATTTTCAAAATAATCATTCCCTTTTTGCACCTAATGGTGCATAAGGCACTACATTGGTAGACCAATCGCAGTGTATCTTAATCATTTTTGTTACATGAAGTTAAGATTAAGGACTTTGAAATATTAAAGTGTAAAAAAAAACCTTTCTAAATAAATATTTCAGGTCAACCATGTCGGGAATTGAACCCGAGACCTCTTACATGCTAGGCAAACGCGCTGAACACTGTACCACGAGACCGACTTGAATGTATTTTACTTGATAGATATTGGAAAACGTAATTAAAATTATAGTTTCCCCTTTTTTACATTCTCCCCCAGAAAAGTCAACTAAGCTAATGGAATTTTCACCTCAGTTTAACATTTTTATATTCTTCAGCATACATTGGAAAAGTTACGGTAAAGACCTCAATAAGTATTCTGTCTTTTTTAATACACGTTTCTGGTAAATTTAGAAATAAAGTAAAACGGTACAGTATAAATTTAATAAAATGCAACCTATCTTAATGGTGGTTTATTCCTTTTTGTCTCAGCTCACTTAGATCAGATTTTTGAGGTACAAACCTTTTTTACTGAACAATTTTCAAAGGTTCGAAGGGGTTAAGATATTTTACACAAAGTGAACAAGTTTGAGTTAAAATTTTATGAGCAGTTTTCGTAGTTGCTACTAACATTTTCTCGCTATTATTTTATACCAAGTAAGTACTAACTGACTGCTTGGAGAACTAATTAAATTCATACGCCTGAAGTCAAGCTGTTCATTCAACAATTTTAAAAGAAAAACTTTTATTTTATGAGTCATTTTTTGTATTAACAACTCTTTTTTAAAACTTTAAGTTCAAGCAATTATCTGAACTATGTAATTTTTGGTTACAAAAACAAAAGATCGTTTGGTAATTTTTTTTTTTCATAAAACATCATTTGATTTAAGAACAAGTAGGTATATATCATTATCATAATTTCTCTATAGGCATATATTAATATATTAGGTATTGCAATAGCACCCTTATATACATGTTTTAAATTTAAAATACACTAAGTTATTAAAAAGGGAAGTTTTATTTTTTTAAATAATGCTGTCGTATTCATAAACAAAACAATGTTACTTTTATTTACTAGTAACGATAAAAAGCATACGGAAAAACGTTCATAGTGTTACGCCATTTCTTCTAATATAATGATGAATGTATATATAAATGGTGAAACTATTGAGATGGTGGATGAGATGAAGTATTTGGGTATAATATTATACTCAAAATTAGCTGTGAATGCTAACTTTGAGCATGTTTTGAAAAAATATTTAAAAAAATATTATTTCTAGGAAGATTGAGAAATAAACTAGATAGAAATACTGCAGAACTCAAATTTAAAACTATAATCGTTCCAAATATAGATCACTGCTCAACAGTATTAATTTTAGCCAATGACGAAAATTCAAATAAATTGGAAATACTTCAAAACAGAACCATGAGAATAGTGCTTAAGGAAAATAGGTATAATAAAATACAAAAAATACGAGAAGATCTTAGTTAGATATTATTAAAAAGGAGACTGATATATAATATGATTGTTTTTATAATTAAATGCATCAACAATCAAATGCTCAAATACTTCATTAATAAAATAGTGCTAAATAAAAATTTCCACATTTATGGAGTTTTTCTACTGACATTTCTTGGTGGAACTGCATTTTAAATATAATAATGAAAATACTTAATACCATTTTGAGATTCTGTTTTTTTTAAATGGCAGCCTTATTTTATCCTTATTTCTAGTAATATAATTATGGAATTATAATAATAAAAATACTTTATAGTTTTATTCCACTTTTAATTATAATTATTTTCATATATCACTTAATTACCCCCCGGACCCGGAGACATAGCAGTCAATGAAACTACCAACCAGAGGTTTAATTAAATTTTAAAACATGTAATTCAAATACATTTTTATTATAAAACTTCATAAAATTATAAATTTTACCCCAGTTTTTATTATATACATTCAAACAAAACTTATATTCTTACAATTGTTATTACCTTATACTTAAATGATTTTAATTTAAATTCTTTTATTTACATAATTATAACATAGAAATTTGTTTAGTCTCCCACCAGTCTGACGATGTCGGTCACGACGAAACCCGGTCACTGGTAACAATTTATAAAATAATTTTAAACAAAAGTGGAATAAAACCATAAAGTATTTTTATTATTTTAATTCCATAATTATATTACTAGAAATAAGGATAAAATAAGGCTGCCATTTAAAAAAAACAGAATCTCAAAATGGTATTATGTATAGAGGTTTAAAAATGTATGAAGAGATTCCTGAATGTATAAAGAATGAAAAAGTTAGAGTTAAGTTAGCTTGCAGTTGTATATAACATAGAAATTTGTTTAGTCTCCCACCAGTCTGACGATGTCGGTCAAGACGAAACCCGGTCACTGGTAACAATTTATAAAATAATTTTAAACAAAAGTGGAATAAAACCATAAAGTATTATTATTATTATAATTCAATAATTATATTACTAGAAATAAGGATAAAATAAGGCTGCCATTAAAAAAAACAGAATCTCAAAATGGTATTATGTATAGAGGTTTAAAAATGTATGAAGAGATTCCTAAATGTATAAAGAATGAAAAAGTTAGAATGAATTTTAAAAGACATGTTATGTGTACTGTAAAATGACTTTAATAGATATGTTAGTAAAATAAGTGTAAATATTAGTTTATATACTATGTATTGTAATATAAACGAACTTTAGAAGTTACAACAGAAATTAGATTAGAGTGTGTTGGGAAGTAACTTTTTGTTCTTAATATTTCGCTTTTACTGTATTACATGCTTATACAAATTAATATAAAAGGAGCATACAACTTTATTCTTTTTCTTTGTCCATACAACTATATTCTTTTTCTATGTCCATGCGGATAAAGAATACAGTTCTTTGTGAAAATAGGACCAGAACCCTGGAATAATGTTTTCGATTTAATAGTTAATGAAAATAAAATATAGTGCAAATAAGTCCGCCTCGTAATGTAGTGATTAGCCTACTATTCTTAAGGTCCTAGGTTTTATTCTTGGCAAGATTGAATTTAAATATTGATTTGTACAGAAATTTTTTGTTACTAGTTACAATCGTTACAATATTTCAATTAAACAAATACAGTATAATATAATTAGACAAATAACCCTATCTCCATTTTACTCTGCATTTGATTTACCAATACAACGCCTTGTGCACCACTTGGTTCGGAAAGATGAATGATGATGATAATGATATTTTTATTTCTTGCGTTATTGCAAGATGCTGTGCTGTCTTTATATTCGAGTAAGCGAAAATATTTTACATAAATATTAGATACAGCGTTTAAATTGAATATTTTATTCGTAAAACTCGAGTCAGAGAAACTGCAGCATTATCTGTTATGCTTCCAGCGCTTTGAAACTCTGTTCGAATGTTTGAATAAGAAACTTGTTAATCTGAAAGTTAATCGCATCGTGCTCGTCTGTCATTACAATAACTTGAAAACATCAAGATGTTTAATTGATTTTTTGTTTCTTTTCATATTTTTTTTAAAATTACAAAACTTTGTACCAAAAAATCATCTTCATCAAATCATCAAATAAAAACTGTATTAAAAAATCTAAAAATTGTATGATCATGATGTAACGATAACGTATGATAACGTATATTTACATATAAGTTATTAATGATCATCATATGTATGATCATATAAGAATTCATGAAGAAACAAACATGAATTAAAAGGTAGCCAGTAGACGGGTGGGCGGGAGTATACAGTTTGGGGAGGAGAGAGCGGATACTGGCCAGTCATTGAATGGGAAACCCCCGGACAAATGGTTGCGTTGAAAAGGAAAGAGACGCGTTTGCATTAATATGAGAAGAAACGTCACGCTCAATTACACAACGTCGTATTATAGAGCGTATTGCGACATTTTATATTTTTTAATAGTTTTATTTTATTTTGAATTTCCCAAGCCAACTCTGTTGCTGATTGTAAATATTTTGTATCGATAAAATATGTAATGTGAATCGGGTTGTGGTTCTGTGGCCAGTGTCTCGAATTCACGGCTCAAGGGTCCGTGGTTCGAATCTCACTCTTCCTCAACTTGATTCCTATTTTCTAATAGTGTGTTATTTACAACTCGTTAAAAGTGGCGTTAATAATTAAATATTTGGTTTAATTATAAGAACGCAATTATTTATTTATATTTTTTAAAATTCAGAAAAAAAGGTTTTGTAATAGTAATATTCATCTTTTTATTATTTGCATAAATGTATTTCTATATATGTATGTAGCTCTGGAACACTATTAATTTGGTATTTTAATATATAGTGAAGCTGCTAGGAATACTTTTTTTGCAATTTTACATGTCACGTACTTATTAATATTTTTGTTTACATTGCAAGTGTGTATTTTTTTTTTTTTTACAATGAACGCCGTATTCCTGCACTGAATTGAAAAAAAGTATTTAAAATTATATATTATCATAGCGACCATGTGCTTGCTGTCAAGATGGCTGCCACTGGAATGAAGTTGGGCCATATAAATAAAAATCGGGTTGTGGTCCCGTGGCTAGTGTCTCGGGCTCACGAACCAAAGGTCTGTGGTTCGAATCCCACTCTACCCCAACTTGATTCCATTTTCTGGTAGTGAGTTATTTACAACTCGTTGAAAATGGCCGTCAAAATTAAATATTTGGGTAAATCATAAGAACGCAAATATTTCTTTTAAAAAAAAATAAAAAAACATTCGTGACGTTTTTATTCCACACAATAAAGTGATATGCCGTTTTTATAAGCACGCGCATTACAACCCTAAGGTTCCATCCACATGCTTCAAAATCATTAACAACTATTCAGTATCATCATTATTTTGCAAAGTGACGCCTTAGACATTACATGTTTACTAGTACCGTAACAAAAAAAAACGAAATTGCCGGCGCGGAAGTTCTTCATTATTAGGGTTGCACGCTGTGCAAAAGACTTTAAATTCGATTAGAGTACATTTTTGTTTCTAAGTTAGTAGTAAGTATTAATAAACAATGATAATACCTAGGGATCTTAAAAATACATATGGGCACCGTATTTAGACATTCAATAATTACTAGAAAGAAAACAGTCGGCTATTGCCGACTGTTACATTCTAGGAGATTATTTGCTGTTAGGAGCAATTTAATTAAAATAATGAACCGAGGTGTCGTCCCGTGGCTAGGTGTCGCGGACCCAGGAATCAGCGGTCCAAACTTCGTACCCCGCTCTACCACAAATTGGTTCTCATTTTCAAATAAATAAATAATTTAGTTAAATCATAAAAACACACATATTTTTTTTTGAGTTAAAATAATAATAATTATCTGTCACTCAAAATAATGCTTCCAAAACCACACAGTTATAATAAATTAAATATCCCGGCGGCCTCCGTAGTTTAGTGGTGAAGACGCTTGACTCACGCATGGATGGTTCCAGGTCTGATTCCTGGTGGGAACACAAAAAATAAATGTAACTTTTCTCCGAAAACCGAATAATCGGTAGGGTGTAATCTACCGATCATAAATAAATAAACCATTTTTTTTCGGTTTTCTCAGCAAGCTATTGTTTCTACCTGTTTGTTTTTTTTTTGTTACACCACAACAGGCCAGAAGGCCCAACTACAGTAGAGATTTGTAGCACAGAATAGTCAGGCTTGAGAAAAATCACATTATGAATTTTTATATTCTCACCGGGAATCTTCCGTTCGTGAGTCAAGCGTCTTAACTACTAAACTACGGAGGCCGCCTATTATGTTATATTAATAACGCCTATGTATATATGTATATCTGTACCGTAAAGCTGAAACGCTAGAAGATATTTTTTGCGAAATTGAGTTATGAATGTCATTGGGTTCATATATTCAGATTCTCTTAAATATTTTTATTAGAATTGATTATTTTAAATATTTTTTTTATAACTAACGTTAGAATATTAAAAAAAATTTAAGACATTTTTTTCACTGTATTAGATTAATTTCTTGTTATTTACATACTTCCCCAGTATTGACGATTCCGGACTAATAAATCCAACCTAGTAGCAAGCTTTTCAATCAATCTCTCCGGAATGTGGGACGAAAACTTTTCCATTTTCAGCGATTTTTCAATGAAACGCAAATAAAGAACAAATAACGTCTCTTTCTCTGTCAAATATGCATTTTAAAAATATTTGTTTGAAAAACCAAATCGTGAGGATAGGTATTTGAAATAAATGTATGATAAACGTTTGTAAGTAACATTGTTTCCTTGTGACTTTATTTTTGTAAAATCCATTATCTTGAATCGGTTAAAAAATACATATTTCAATATCACAACGCTTACAATATTTTTTATCGTGAGAATATTTTGGATACTATTGTAAGTTACAGTAACATTAACATACAAGAGAAAGTAGGTACCTATAGAGAATGTTTGGCGCCTAAGTTAAGTTTTAGATGCGAGCTTAAAGTACATTCAATTAAAAATTTAAACGCTTAAAAGCACCTTAATTTATTTATACTCAGCTAGTTTCAGTAAACTTAGAATTTCCCGTCGAATAGGATGTGCAAATAACTTTTGAAGTATCACGAATAGTGTATAAATAGATTTGAGTAAAATAAATCTTTTTAATCTCGTGTGAAAACATTACATTTTTAAACAAATCACAACAAAAAAATAAAAATAAATAAATAACAACATGCATTTATAAAAAATAACATATCTTTTAGTACGAAAAAAACCTATTCAATTTAACTAGAAATTATTTTCTAATCAATAGCTTTAATCTTGATATAACTTTAGATTTAAGATTTTAGATAGTAAACTATCCTATCGTGAACACATTGATAATATTATAAAAAAATCTGTCAAACTGCTTGATTTTATAAATAGAAAGATGATGGAATACAAAAATATTTGAACCATCCTACCACTTTACTGCTCATTAGTTCGTCCCCATATATGTAGAAAATTAATCTCTTATTTGGTTTTCATTATATAGGACTCGTGTTGACCATACTGCGTCGATCCAGCACTGTTTTCAAGATTGCTCGTATTGCAATGGGGCTAATATAAACTTTATAATAATTATATTGTAAATAAATATATATTATAAACCAAATATTATAATATAAACTAATTCAAGTTGATTTTTAACCGCTTTGACAACTGTACCGTATTTCATATTTACGTTAAGCATCGGCCGACGGCCTTACGAAAGAGACTGCTGATTTTGTAGAAAGTCGTCTCTGTCGCACGCGTCCAGTGTAGAGAGAGTATATAATTGACAAAGTCGGCGCTATACAAAGCGAATTAGGCAGGCAGTGTCTTTTTGTATATTAACGTTCCTTTCAGTTCATTGATATGAGCATCAAAATATCTACAAACAACGATTTCTCTTATTTACTTAAAAAATAAGGCTGAAATTGCCTATGCACGAGTTTGGCCGGTCATCACGCCGCAGCGTAAATCAGCGAGCAAGACATAAGAACAATACGGGCTGATTATTAATTATTATTTTTAATTATTTCATTTATCAATCGGAGTTTATCATCATTTTTATACACGAAACAGTACACCGTGAGGCCAACTAATCTCCACTTGATTTCTTTTAGCAAAATTTGCGCTGGCGAGTAGAAACTTAATAATTAAAACAAAAACAAAAAAACACATAAGTATCCACCCACCCTTATTTTACCGGACCGAGTGGATTGGCACAATACGTGTGAAACGGGCCCATGCATGTCAGACAAAATAAATCATTTTTAGAATAATTATATATAAGATGTTGAAAAAGAGCGATCTCTTAATCTGTCTTCATTAGAAAAACGTAATATTCCAAATACTTCATACAAGTGATCATCCATCTCTCTTGCAATCAAATTTTTTTTTGTTCTTAACCATGCCACCTGAAGGAAAAATTTTCCATTCAAATTTTTTTATTAATTAATTTATTTTTATTTGAGAAAAAAACAACAGCTTTTACATAAATAGCATACAGAAAATAAAAATATATAAAAACGAAAATTGTGAAAACAGTGAAAATGAATTTTCCACAGTGATGTAAGCTATTGATTAAGTACATTATAGGCATAAAAATAAAATCAATCTTAAAATTGTGAAATGTTAGGCACTTAGAAGTTGCAAATAAAATAAAAATATATATTTGGATATACGGTTATAAGAATAAAGTAAATGGAAATAAAATAAATTTGAAGAATAAGAAAAGAAAACAGTTATATGAAATTAATGTAAAAGGTAAAAAATGTAATAATGAAGATACAAATATTATTACTGATATCGTATAACTAAACAGGTGTACTGTCTATAAGGAATCTTTTATATTTCAGATGGGAGAGATGAATAATGTCGGCGTGACCGGAGAGAACAGTATTATAATAATGACATTCTCTAAAGAAAAAGTCGTTCTTCCTTGAGTTAGTCCTAGGTACTGGCAAATTAGATGCAGTATGGAGTCTTGTTCTTTTGGGTACAAGATATTCTAAAGAACTTGTAAGTAAAGGGCAGTCTACGACTTTGTTAACTATTTTAAACATGAATAATTAGTCTGCAATCACTCTTCTATACTCCAGAGTTTTAATTGATTATCTCTTGTTTTTATGCCACAATCGCCAGAATGTATAGATAAGTCAATTCGTCGCACGACTTGAAATTCTTTAGGATAGATCTTCACGCTTTTAAAAAATTAAAACTTAAGCTTATAGTTAAATGTATAAAGCCATTAAAAAATAAAATATTTGTATTTGCTTTTAAATGTACTAACACATTCTTAATGTTCATTGATTTTGCCCTGCGCGATTTTCATATAAATTTGTATAAGATGAACAGAGTGAATTATTATTTTCTGTCAAAAGCAAAGTCAGTTTTTAAAAAAATTGTCAGGGATGAACATCGGAGCCGGACGGACGTCGCGTCACTTGAGGTTTTTTTTTTGATCCAACAAAAATCGTGCTTGTTGTGCATCGCATAACACACCTAACTCACATGTGCTCGCTAGCCTAGTCCTCTCCTTAACTTTATCACATGGCATGAAAACAATAACATCGGACTATCTCGCCATTAGGTAAGCAGAGCAGTTACAACGCCACACCATTCCATCTTTATTCACAGATCTTGGTTCTATTCTCCATCTTCTCATGCATCACGTACGCTGACTTACTTTTGAAAGACCTTCTTAACCCTAAATTAACTAAACATTAGTCTTACAGACTAAACACCTGTGTTTCTTTTTTCCGGGTGCACCCCGCCTCTCTCTGCCCAGTACCTCATAAGCAAGCAAATTAGCATAATTTATGTATCTAACATGGTGAGGTAGCGACGAAAGCCTTTGAAACGTATATTTAAGCAAAAATTGGCTGATTCTCTCATTTTCCGTGGCTTCGGAACTGCATAAATACCGAAGTCAGTATTTAAAATATCTTTAAAAAACCAATTCATTTTATTTTAAATCTTCAAGTAAAAAATATATGCATTTTGCGAACTTATTGCTAAAAGCGATATCATCCAGCCAACTAAAAAACAGAGTTTTCAAAAGAAAACTTTAAATAAATGAAAAATGTATAAAATCAGGTTGTGATCCTGTGGCTAGTGTCGCAGGCTCACGGATCAGAGGTCAGAGGTTTGAACACCGCTCTATCTACACTTGATTACCAATTTTTAAAAATGAGTTATGTTCAACTCGTTGAAAATTCTCTACAAATTAAAATGTATGGAAAAATGCAAATACTAATTTTTTCTTCAATTTTTTTTATCAAAAACGACAATTCTGTCGAAGATAAAAACAAAAATAAAAAAGACGCGTTGAGAAGACAAAAAAAAGCGACCTTACGAAAACATGTGCGGTTTTGCGTACGATACCAGGGAGAATCAATTAGCTAAAGCCTCCCATGAAAGTCGTTAAAAACCGAGTTCGCAAGTTAAATTGTTTTTATACAAAGAAATCGAATCTAGATCTGGCACGACAACTAATATTCCTAAATGCCATGAATTTTTCAATAGTGCATGTATTTTTTGGACTGAAATTATGTATCATCCTGGATGATGATTATATAACAATACTCACCGTTATAGGGAAAAATTATATCATCATATTTTAGATATGTTTCTCGGAACGTCCTTACATATTGAAACTTAACAGTCGCTTGGAGACCAAAATTCATGTAAAATGTTCAAATATGTAGATGAAATGGGATTTCTATTGAGCAATAGATTGCCTTACATATTGAAACAGGAAGATAGCAGCAGGTCCAAATGAGAAGACGACAATTAAATTCAAACTTTGTGGCCGTGTTCTTTTCGGATTCCTTTGATTAATTTTTGTGAGGTTTTAAATTTTAAAGCAGCCAGTCCATTAAATGAGATTTTGGTGTTATCAGATGCAGTAAGGTCATTTATATGTTCCGCTAAAAACAGCCAGGCCGCATTAATACAAAAAACTGTTGTTATCACTTTTTGAAAATAGTGTCGATCACAAAATCGGCATTTCTCAATTAGCTGGAAACACCCACGGCACTAGAAAAACCTTACGGTATTTTAATAATCATTAAAACTGGTCAAATAATTAATTAGAATCTTGTTTGTCATATTAAAAAAATATGTATTCATTGTTTATCATTTGTCAAAATTCGAAAACATTCCAACTGTTGTGTAAATTTGATTATTTACCCTTTTCACAAAACTGCTATTATCTCAGTTTCACATTTCTATGGCTGGCTGCTTTCTGCATAACTACATTTAATTCTAGTCTCCTGGTTGAATCTGTAAGACCCCGTGAAGGGGTATATACTTGTTTAATGGAATTATATTCTAGATTATCGGGTTGGCTGGTGGTTGCATCCTGAGGTGCAGGCGTGGGAGACACGAAAAGTCACCTTCCATATTTTAAATTAAACTCGAATCGGAGCATTCGTAAAACGACTCACCGAGGATTCTCACGCTCCCAGTTCAAAGTATCGCAGTATTTAGTACGTAAATACGCATTAAAAATACGTCTTCTACGCGCGTTTTTGCGTTCAGAATACCACCGAAGGATGCGTCTATGTGTATTAATAGGCCAATCGTTTGATTTATGAAAGTCGAACCTTTTTTAATGGTTACGTTTTTACGCATTATTAAGAAATATTTTTATCTTAACACTTTGTATCCCGGAGCCGTGTAAACACGTGATTATATAACCATATGTTGTGTCCCGGTCCCGTGTTTCACGTGGTTTACCACCAGCTGTCTAAAAAAGTGCATTTTATTGACATCTAGTGACTTTTATTAGTACTTTTTCGATGCTGATAAACCACTGGAAAACACGGGACCGGGACACAACACGTGGTTATTTTAGTCACGTGTTTACACGGCTCCGGAATACAAAGCACAAAAAAAGGAGTGAGGCCCTGTTGAAATCTGTTGAAATAAATTTAAATGAGGAAATCCAGTCACTCCGCAAGCATTTGGACATACTCAAACATTGTTGTATTTACGAGTATATACTCAAATCTCGCAATTGCAAAGCATTGGTGGATTCTGCTTGTTGAATATATATATTACAGTATAATTTTATTGAGTTCATTGTTTTATACTCATCTGTGGTCGAAAATTGCGAATTTATACTGTTTCAACGTGTAATTAGTGCAAATAATTTATTTAGATGTATTAAAAAAGTTTTCGAGAAAATTCCACTGCATGTTGTGTAATATAAAACATTTGTAAACTAATATAATGTTACTTAAATTTATTTTGTTTTAATTCCCTCAGTCTGTCAGACTAATGTTTAGTAACTGTGTTACTTAAGAGTCAGATTTGTGATAAGAAGAAATTTGATTAAATGTTATTCTATTTCATGTATTCGCTTAAGATGTGTTGCTACAGACAAACATACATACTTCTAAATTAAGATAATCGGTACAAACACTTAAGTGATGAAAAATACAATAAAATATGTACTATGAACAGAAAAACGTTATTAATGTCTTGGGAAAATGTTTTAAAACGCAACACCCAGCTGCATCTGTTTTAGTATTTATGTAAGAAGATAAAAATATAAGTATCTGGTAGCAACAACATCTGCGTTTTCCCCCCCCCCTCTTCTGCACATTATGCCACTCCACCCTTACTGCATACTACAAAACCCCTCACTATCTGAATTTGTGAAAAGTGACGTTTTCTCACCATTACTAGAGCACCATTATATGGCCATTTTAGCACTTTCAAATTTTTTAACGTATTTACAAACGGAATCATTATAAATCCAGTTGTGAATGTAAATCCATATCCATACTAATATTATTAATTTCTTTTAGGCCTTTGCATAGGATTGTTTCTACTGTTGGTATTAGGAAAATGGTTTTTGCGAGGAATTCAGTACTATGACGAAAAGTAATTTTGCCCGAGTTCGATAGGGATCATGTTAGGATCTGTGTTAGGATTTTGCCGGTAGTGTCTTGATAATTTGATGTTCCTCTGTGATTTGTTATAGATACGTATTGTTTTTCTTCTGTTGATTGAGTGCATGTTGTATAGGGCAAATTATTCTAATGTTTCCTATATGTATTTGGGTTTCGTGTCGTTGATTGATTTGTTTGTATTACTACGTTCTTCTTCCTTTCCGATGCGGGATCTGGAGCGTGCGGCGCGGTCTCAATTTGGAACTAACACTGTATTCCTCCACTGTCATACTGGGAAATTAGAAAAAGGTGATTGTGCTGACCATGTGTATTTGATTTATCACAAACTGACAATTCTGCAGTGAGGGGTACAATGAAAGTTTTTAAAGTTTATTTGTTTTGTTATTTTCGCGGTTTGATTGTAAAGAAATATAAAATTTTTGCTTAATTAGTTTAAAAAAAAATTGACATTGATATGCGAAACTGAAGAAAAACTCAAGTTTTTATGAACAGTTTTGGGAAAGGGTGGATGCTTTCATTGTAATATTATAAAAACGAGAACGAGTTTGTTTATTAGTTTGTGTTTCCTTCACGTCTCAACGGAGCAATCGATTGTCATTTTTTTTACAAAGGGATAGCCGGAGAGGTGAGAAGTAAAATGGGTTACTTACTTTTCATCAAGAATTCAAAAACATTTCAATGAAAAAATATATAGTACATAGAATTATAATAGACCAGAAACCGCATACGCGTATCAAGCTGAAGCCAACTTAACAACTCATAAATGAGTAATTTTACGTTTTGGCCATTAGTTAATCTGTAGACGTCGCTTAGTACGCACCTTTGGATTCAAATTCAATTATGACGTCTTGTATTGTTTATAAGTGTCAAAATACTGTTGGGATTAAAAGGGAATAGGGTGGGATCATAAATCATGTGTAATTTGCGAATTTAAATAATTTAATTTAAAAATTATTAAAATTAAAAATAATATTTTACCATCTGTCAGATTGTTAAGTAAAACAAGGTGGACATTTTGTTAGTATTGCCAGGGTAGTCGAATTTTTAAACAGCTTTCTATTAATAAACCTAAGTATAATATTAAACGGTATTCATTTACTTAATTATAAATGAAATTTATTTATTTTGTACGTTTGCCCAAAAAAAGTTTTTTTTTTTTTATATTCCGATCAGATTTTTTTTTTTTTTTAAACACAACTTATTATTTTACAAATACAATACAATTTTATCGTTTTATAATATTATTCGGGCGTTATTATTATTATTGTTTGCGGTCTGGTAACATTACGCGGCAACTTCGCGCCTGCGCGCAGGCGGGATGTCAAACTTTTGGACACAGTGCGATATATGCAAACGTGGTTCTACGTGCTTTCTGATATATTATTGTTCTATAATATATAAGAAGGTGGTCAGGTAGGATGTCAAAAGGAATCACTTTTGTTTAAATTTGAAAAAAATGACGAGATTCATCAATAAATTGCATACCAAAAAGGTACTTCGTACAAACATTCATTTATATATAGAATAAGTCCTTTGTCATGTTATCATTAATACAATATAAGTTTACAAAACAATATGTCTAATTATTATAAAGTCAAGCTCCTTATTAGCAATTAAACATAGGTTAGTGCGATTGACTTTTTGTTTTGGTTTTCCAGTACGATTTTGGATTAGTATTAGCTTGAGTCATGAAATTAATGCGAAAGTGTTTGTTTGTGCTTCTTTCACGTCGCAACGGAGCAACCGATCAATGTGATTTTAATGAGGATAGCCGGAGAGGTGAAAAGTGTCTTAACTACTTTTCTTCCTGAAAAAAATATAATTCTTTTGGGAAAATTCTTAGTGGAAGAGTGAATTTTTAGTGAAAAAAAATATTAGCATTAAAACCGAATCACGACGCTACGTTGCCAAGAACTTAAGGGTCAATTTTTTTTGCATAGCGATAGTTGTAGAACTGGCAATTGATGCATGCTACTTTTTATCCTAAAAATATATATTTCACCAAGAAAATTCTTATTATTAAACGACAAAACTAATTTATTCGCTTTTTAATGCAAGCGAACCCGCGGTTAAAAGTTTGTTTAATATATAAATAAGATCGTAGATAAATTAAAAAATACTTAATAACGGTGAAAAATTAATTAACTAACTCACTAAGTTAAAAACACAAAATACCGGCTACTATATTCGGTAAAATTTGAATTTTTTCCGGTTTTTGTAAACAAGTACTGGAGTTTAACATTCGCTGGAGATAATCACGATAAATAGATATTCAAAAGAAGATAAAAAACCTTTATTTTCTAAATTAAAAGTGTATGTAATAGGTGTACGTTGTGTATTAAGTAATTCATCATCATTTCCTTTCCGCACCTAATAGTTCATAGGACACTGCATTGCAGCGTATCTTGATAATTTTTTTTGTTACATGAAGGTTAGATGATAAGTCCTACGCTTCAGGTACCAATCCAGGGACTATTGTAATAACACATTTTAAATAAATATTTCATGTCAACCATGTCGGGAATAGAACCCGACACCTCTTGCATGGTAGGCAAACGCGTTGGCCACTACGCCACGAGGCCGACATTACAATCAAGTTATTACGCTCTACATTTTGCTATTCCGCCTATTTTTGAACAGACGTATTTATATTGAATACAGTTATAAATACGGGCTGATGAAGAATACCGTTCTGTGTGTTAATTTGAACCAAAATCTTAAACGAATGTTTTTAACTCGATGGCTATTATCAGGTTAATTCTGAAAACAGAAATCAAGTGAAGATAAGTCTGCCTCGTAGTGTAGTGGCTGGCCCGTTTCCTTTTCATACTTAAGGTCCGATGTCGAACCTACTTTATCATTATGACTTTAAAATATAACTTCAAAATATAGTTTTGATAAGTGGTTCTACACTGCGATATTTTTCTGTTTCTGTTGCGTCAGACCGATAATCTTACATTTTAGGTAATAAATGTGATTTTGCATAACTGGGTACGAATAGGGAAATAATGATAATGATGAAATACTATTATCGCAATAAGCTCCGTAATAAGATGTTTTCTGCTAACGCGTGACGTTCTTTCCTACATTATTGCTAATGCGTCCCTTTATTTTTCGACGCAACCATTTGTCCGGGGGTTTCCCATTTGTTGACTCAGCTGTAACCCCTCTAACCCTACCTCCACAAGAGGAGCGACAGGCGCAAACAGAAAATACCTTATTATGGAGCATATTACAACACTGTTTTAAATAGATGATCGAGATATTGTAAGATCTTTTTTAATATATTAAAATAAAATCACTTTGTTTTGATGTACCACTTATATTTTTTATAATTTGACAACCAACTAGTTTCGGCAATACTATGCCTTCTTCAGGGTTAATTACAAACTAACATAACCTATATAAAATTTTCACAGTGAAGGTAGAGTGGGCGTGGCTACGGGGGTAGAGAAGAGAGGGGGTTTGTGTGTGGATTTAGGGAGAGGGAACATATTTAAAATGGGATAAATATGTGAATTATAAAAAGTAAAAGTGGTACATAAAAACAAAGTGATTTTATTTTATTTTAATATATTAAATAATAATGTTCCACAAAGTAAGTGCTTCAAACATCAAAAGATCTTATTTATATTAATTTGGAATTTTACTATTTTTATTTATCATTAATAAAGTAATAATCTAGCTTATTTTTATTTATTATTGTAGGCCTAAGGTGTAGTGGTCAACGCGTTTACCTGCCATGCAAGAGGTCTCGGGTTCGATTCCTGACATGGTTAATTATAACCGTTTATTTTAAACGGTGTTTAAACACTAGAATATTTCATAGTCCCTGGACTGGTGTCTGAAGCGTAAGACTGATCAGTTTTCGTTCATACAACGAAAATTGATCAAGATAACCTGCGATTGGTGTGCCAATGCAGTGCCCTATGCACTATTAGGTTAGAAAAGAGAATGAAAAAAAATAAATACAAATTCACTAAGTAGGCATTTTAAAATGTCAAAAAAATCATTATGAAGGTTATTTTATAAAAAAATATAGTTATAATACTGGTAAATATTACATACAAAGTGATACTAGATAAGGCGTTATCTTACATAACCCCCAAAGGATCAGGTTGTCCAAAACAGATCAAGTTTCATATAAAGTATGAAAGTACAAAATATTTCATATTAATTCTTAACTGGCGTCCTTGCCCCTTAGACCCATTTTGGTTTATGTTTATACCCCTTATCTCACTTTTTTTGCGGAAGTGACCCCTCTTTTTCATTACCGTCCTTTAGGTTAGATGAAAATGTGCAAGTGGGAGGATGTGTCGATCGGGCCAGAAAAAATAGCATTTTAAAGACGTGAGTGGGTCCAGCGGGGCTAAGAGTCCATTAACGTAACTTTTTGTTTTGTCAAGAAGACGAAATAGAACAGTGACTTCTCGAAGAACTCAATGATAATTATCGTACATCGTACATCATCACCAGTGCCTGAACGACAAGTCCTGGAGCCTTATAATAGGAATAAATGTTTCTTATGTTCTTCTAGCTAGCGTTCAAAGACAAGTCATTTATGTTTTAAGTGTAAAAATCCCATTTGCAACTTACGCACTGTCAGAGTATACAAAATATGCTTCAATTAGTAAAACAAAAACATGCATTTTACCCATTGTTATTTCTATGATGTTTATGTTTTTTATCTTTTTCATATTTTTTTTTTTGTAAGAATATGTCATCAATTTGAGAAAAAAAAGCTGTTAGTTTCATCGGTTAAATTATTTAACACTGTTTTTACATTTTTTCATTTTGCCAATATATTTGTTTAAGACTGATAAAAGTATTATTATTGTAATTTAAAGATCATTAATTTACAAATTGATGATACTAAAAGCAAACTTAGGAATCGCAATTGATGGAGATATTTGCGAAAAACTTCGAAAAAATAATCGTGATATTTCTAACTATGCTTCATTAACTCAATGGAGAAGGCTGACTTTGCGGTGTCAAGTAGTATAATTGAAATCTGTGTTAGCAAGATTTAGAGACGGGTTTGAATTACTTTATTATTTAAGTAGGTGGGTTTTTATAAATAGTTTATTTTGTCATCAATATCAAATTTTCCATTTTTGGTGGAGATTTTTAAGTTTGCTTCTAATATACCCTCAATTTATAAAAAATGAACCATACAATTATAAACCAAAATCAAAATTCGAATCGATCGTAAGACATTTTTTCAATATAGTATATTGACAGGTCAAGTTCTTGTTGCAGCAATACAAGCACTTATATTTTTTGCCGTGATTACCACACCAAACGCAGTTTTTACTAAAGACTAATGGACATTACTGTTTCAGCATTTGAACACGTTCAATTATCTCAGACTGCATGTTTTTTTTTTTTAAAATTGAAAGAGTGTAATTTAGTTAAGATTGTGTGATGATGCCGCATTTCTGAGACTCTGCCCCTTTAAGTCACCTCTTCATAGGCTAGTTTATAGATTTCAATGCTAACCGTATCTGTCTTTTGTTAAATATTGACTGGGCGTTCTGCAACAAGAACAATAAACCATTCACTGTTCAAATTCACACCACAAAACATTATAGTCGAGAAAACAAATTAAAGAGGAGAGTTGTAACAAACTGTTTCAACTCTCCTAGGCCCAAAAAATCACGCTATGTTTAGATTAATGGCTCTTTACTTCAAATCTAGAGGAGAGCTATAAAAAATAATTTCACTTTTTGAAACTTGAAAAGTGAGTGCGTTTTAAAAATTATATCACGTCAGCGTTTACGTAATATAAATTAAATATCAGACCATCAAAGTATTAGCCAAAAAAATACTTCTGGTATTTTTTTTCCGTCCATATGTCATATACACCCAACCACTCTATGCAGACTGCTGATGATTACGTGACGTATTAAAACGCAATGAACGCGCAATATTGACAGTTCTCTATCGTTCATAGATTTAAAAACGCCATTGTTACAAATCTCCTCTGACACAACCTTCCTCGGTCTCCCCTAAGTGACTTATCTAACAGTGAAGACCTATATTTAGATTTGATAAAATTGAAAGTTGAATACACACTTTCATAAAAATAGGTACTGCCCATCAACGACCCCATTTTTAAGCCAAGATTCGTTAATTTGGAGAAACTGATACACAGTTCGGGAATTCCCGTAATAATAGCGAGAGAAAACTTATTGCCATAGGAAAAAATATTTCATTAACTTATTTGGGAAGCATAAAAATAAAATAATGTTCTGCAACTAAAATTTTTGTATTTGTGGTGGATCAAAAACGCATCGCAAGCCGCACACACATAAGCTGTGGGTGGCATGCGGCCCGTGGGCCTTGCTTTGAACAGCCCTAGTCTAGAAAAAAAAACTTGGAATGTAAAAATGTGCTGAAAGTGAAATAAATAATAATGACTTAAATTCATGTATTTCCATAGCATTTAGGATTTCAATGCCATGGGAATATTTACATTTTATGTTAAATTTGACATTTCATTTCGTTCATAAAAAATTATGCCCACCTACACCAGACAAAAAAATATATCAAATCTTCTTCACCTAATTCATTTTCCTTACTCTACCATTTCTTACGCCTTCAATCAATCGATCATATTATTTTGTAAGTGCTTTTAGCTGAATAAATTTTCTAAATCAAATTCGGTCGGATGAGGGAATTATTTTGAATTTTAAAATATTTTTTTCTTTTGAAAGCTTTTTTTCCTAAAGGTTTTGCTTTTACTCGCGTTTGTTATTTTAGGAGCCTTTAGCTTCCGCCACACTTTCAATAAAGCGATAGATACTTACTGTGAAATCGTACACACCACTTATACATTCGACCATTGCCACATAGTTATTATATTATTTCCATCTAAATATTAATTTCAGTAAAAGCTATCGCTCAAATGAATATTTTTATCGCACAAAAGTTTTGATCACAAAGTACTACAATCTAAATAAAAATGTCAATATTTGGTGCATTGAAAAGATTGTTCATAGCACCCAGGCTTGAGCTAAATCAGATTTAATTTTCTCGATCTTATCGGGAATCTAACCCGAAACACTCCGTACGTGAGGCAAGTGTCTTAGCCATAACACCATTTAAATTTTATGTTACTAAATACATGAATTTGACACCTGGTAGCGTAGTTGATAGTTCGTTTGGCTGCGATGCAGCCAACGGAATATCACAGCCGCTACGTGATTTGTTAAAATTAACTTATTTGGTGTTTTTTCACTAAAACAGTTTTGTTATTATTTTTGACTAGCGCCGTGGCACAGTTGGTTGCCAACCGTGGAACTAACGTCGCAGGGTTGATTCCGCCAGTTGAAAGAAAATAATCCAAATCTGGGTATAGTGGTTTATTTTTCACATTTTCCTTTAATATCCCTCAAACAAGCTTTAAAATAGATGTTTAGCGATTATTACTTTTAAAAAATGGCTTACGTCTGACTTGTATATATATGTGTTTAATAAATTAAGGTTACAGCTCTATGTACTTTGAATGTAAATAAGGGTATAAAGAAGAAAAAAAGAGTTTGAAAAAACAACGTTATAATTATTCATCGAAATCGAAAATCATGATTTTTAATTAAAATTAGGTTATTATATTATCTGGACAGATATAAAATATAATGTTCGTGTTAGTTTAAAAAATAAATAAGGAAAGTTAGGGTTGTGGTGTCTCGGACTCACAGACCAAACGTCCGTGGTTCGAATCCCACTCTACCCCAACTCGATTCCATTTTCTTAAAGTGAGTTATTTACAACTCGTTGAAAATGGCCCTCAAAATTAAATATTTGGGTAAATAATAAGAACGCAAATATTTATTTTTAAAAATAAAAAAAAATAAAATGTTGTATTAATCGCTCACCAAGGCTGCATTCGACGATAATACATATACTCAAAAACTAGGAGGATGTTATTTTTTGCATGTAATTTTTTTTTTATATGAATGTTTACATACATCATTCGTTTTTTTATAAAATCCAATAAGATTTTTTCCTTAAACTCCTTTTAATTTCTACCCATTAATTTTTTTTAAACTGTTTTTTTGGTAATGTTAAAATAACATTTACTGACATTTACTACATTTTTGAAAATTGCATTCCTACATTAAGTATACCCTTGTTGGTAAAAAGAGCAAAGTTTGACTTTTACAAAAAGAGTTCTATATTTGAAAATCAATTATTTTTAGTTTTGAAATTCAATCATAAACAAGTACCTAAGTACCTACTTACCAACGAAAAGTAACGCCAATTTTTTTACGTTTATCCGAACGGGTTTTACACGCTTTCAAAACACAATCAGGCATTTCGGTTTTTAATTAAAATTAGGACAAAACGCAAACGATTCCTAACTTTGTAGAGCGTTGTCTCTGTCGTAATCCGGTGTATAATAATTTATGTAATTCTGAGAGAGACAGCGCTTTACAAAATGATTTAAGACGCATGTGTATTCCTTTAGCTTTGAATCACTTCAACCCAAGTTTTAAAGGTTGAATTGTAAAGAACAGGTGTCGATTTCCTATCCGTTAATTTAGTAGATTGTTTAACAAAGCACAGCAGCATGAAATAACATAGGGCAAATATATGTATTATTTTTTTTTTTATTATTTATTTTATCAATAGGCAGGTAAAAACACGAAACCTTATACCATGAGGCGACTATTCTCCACTCGATTACTTTTAGCAAAATTTTCACCCATGAGTAGAAACTAAATAAATAAAACTAACAAATAAAATATTATATAAGTATCCACCCACCCTAATTTTACAAGACCAAGTGGATTGGCGCAATACGTGTGAAACAGGCTCGTACACTACAGACACAATCAATTATTTTTAGACTGTTAATATTATAGATTGCTCCGAACTTTAAAATGGTGAAATAGTACGGTTGATTTATTTTTTTTGCCTTCCTATTCTAAATAAAACCACTGCATCGTTTATGCTGATTGTTTCTTTCGTATCCGAAAACTGATAGCGTGACATTTCTCGTCCTGGCAAAGAAATAGGTTAGAACAAAAGTGGTCCGCGATGAACGCCTTATTGTTGAATGCTGCGCTTGGGAAGTATTTATCATATATCTATAAAGACATATAAATTCTATCTTCTTTTCTTTCCGCAAGCTAGCGCACTCAGCATTGAATGACGCGATACAAAACAGAGTAGGTCAAATATAAAGAGGGGTTGAAATTTTTGCCCTAGGGTCATATATCACGAGAATAAATGGAATTTTTTTCGATGGAATAATACCAAAAATACGTTACTTTTTTGTAGATGCATTTATTAGAAATGAATGCATGATATTATATTATTTTTGCCCTACTTTAGAAATCCGATTTTGTATTACATAAGAACTGTGCAGTTTTTGGTTTGTTACATTATTTACCTACATGTTTGGCGTCTGGCAGCTAAACCTGTTACTTAAAATAAATTCTATGAATAAAAATCATTAATGCCAATAAATATTTTTTTAGCACAAACTCTACAAACATACACAGCTTTTTAAAATATTCTTTGATTTTTGGAATATTACCTTGCTTTTGTATTGATATAATAAAATCATATATTTTGCGCTTCCCGTACATTTAATGCGATGGTTATAAAGTAGATACACGTAAATTTTATTGTTTTTAATACCCCTAAATTTTCATGTACGTGCGATCTCTAGGTTCATTTTTTTTCTATTTGACAGGCACCGTGGCGTAGTTGGTTGAACGGCCAATTGTGAAACTAGCGTCGCGGCATCGATTACCGCCAGTTGCATGAAAAAAATTAAACAAATATTTTTTTCTTAGTTGGCTCGGGTGACGTAGTGAAATTTTCATAAATTGCTTCCGAATCCCCTCTTTCCCATCTGCTGACGAGCGTCTAAATTAGATAGCTTAACTTTATAATTATTGCTACTTCAAGAAAATAATTTTAGTCGTTCAATTCAAATATGCTATTTTAATTTACTCGTATACAATTATGATATACGTAAATAGTATTTAATAAATTTTTTGAAACAGAACAGAAAAATCGAAATGTAATGGTCAGCGCGTTTGCCTACCAGGCTAGAGGTTTCGGGTTCAATTCCCGGCATGGTTGACTTGAAATATTTATTTAAAAGATTGTTTTCACACTAGAATATTTCGTAGTCCCTGGACTGGTACCTGAGGCGTAAAACTGATCATCTTACCTTCATGTAACAAAAATGATCAAAATACGCTGCGATTGGTTTACCAATGCAGTGCCCTATGCACCATTAGGTGCGGAAAGGGAATGATGATGATTTTAGTTTTGTCTTTGGGCTAGCATTATTTTTTTTTTTCGATCTTTGACCAAAATAACAATAATTTCAGAATATATTATTAACTTGTATCTTGTGTATTTAACGCTATTGTATGGTAAAAAACATTAAACTATGGATTGTTTTTTTTGTCTCATAACAATAAACGAATGTGTTTTTCGAAAATTTCAACAATTTACAAAACTTAACACCGCAAAACTCTACAGAAAGTTTATTTATTTTTTTAGGAATATAACATTATATCAGTATACGTTTTTCTGATAAAATAACAAAAATCTGAAACCAACGATGCTTTTTGATAAAGCGGAATAAACACGTACCATATATTTTCTGATGTTCATTCGGTTCAGTGATTACAACATCAGTCAACAACCTTACCTCAAATGCTTTACATTCTGTAAATTTGTTGAATACTTTTAAGTAAAATTTTGAAAATAATCTGGAGAAAAATATTAGCTTTTATAATTTGTCTTTATCGTAGAACGTATTTCAAGCCGTATTACGTCACAAAGCTAAACGCTCGTTGGTTGTATTGCTAAACGTCTGTTGCTGGAATCTAGTTCAAGCATGCACAAATCATACGCAAGAGAAAATTACTTATGTACGTACATCTCTTACTTTTAGTCTTGACAACGATTAAAAAAAAATCTTATTAAATCAACCTTTCTTTTCCACGTATCACGTTTCCTGTTCTGTCTCTGAAATAAGTGGTTGCTATTTATTTATCGATAACATTTATCAGATAAATAAAAAACGATTACTTTCACTACGTAATATTGCATTATTTAATTTGTGATAAAAGGACCGAAACGCCACGAAATATTATGAAGCGGCTACAATTTAAAAAAAAAAATTTTTAATTAAATTAATAACAAAAAGTTTATATTTGAAGCACTTACTTTGTGGTTAATAATTATAGTAAAATAAATAAAACAACTTTGTTTTTAACCCCTAATTTTTATTTTTCACCGACCAGTTTCAAAGCAAACAAGCTTTTTGTCAAGGTTTACATAACTAATGAATTGATTCCTTTTTATTTTATTTCTATCATGTTCACTAAATACTACACGTGGACCCAATAAATCAAGTGGTTTTTTCTTACACGAGTGGTAATTTGATATCATTATTTTCGAAGTAAGACAGGAGAGGACTAAAAGAAATATTGTTTATTTGGTTATTAATTATTGTTTTCTTATTATAAATCGCTTATTTTATTAAATTGATAACATTCTGTATATACAACTCATTTTTTTTTTAATTACTACTCTTACAATTTTTAGTTTAAATCAAGGGTTAAAGCTACGTTAATTTTTTTTTTTAATAACAACACAATGACGTATCTCTCATTTAAACTCTACCGGATTTAAACAGGTTTTTTTAACAAATATTCTAGTTAGTCAAAAACAAATAGATACATTTATAATTTCACATGGCAATTTAATTATAATTTACAAACAAGAATAAAAATTAAGAACAACAGAAAAACCGTAATTAATGTAATAAACAAATAAGAAAAACGCATCTGCTGTCAGATAATGACCAAAAAATAAATATTTTACTAAAGGATAAGTATTTTATTATTTCAGTTTTATAATCTTAATGCGTCTAAAGAAATAATTTGTAGGTACATACCATTATGATTTTTTAACAGTTGTGAATCGGATCTTTCCACTTTGCCAAAAATTTACAGAACATAAAACTCAATAAACAATTCGAAAATAATAAAAAACTTCTTCACAGAATACAGGTCATATTTTTTTCAGTATGAATTTGAAACACAAACGTAGTAATATAACTGAAAAATCACCACATTAAGAAAACTAAATGTTTTTTCACACACGTAAACTCTAGAATATACCAAGGTATTTATATTAAACTGTTAAAAACCATTTAACTAGCAATCATGCCTCCATAGGCATGTCCCATATAATCACTAACTACCGATGATTTTACGAGTACACGACAACGCATGCAACAATTTGTTTCCATGTGCATACCTACTTAATGTCCCCGTGAGTTAACGCAACAAAACTACCATTTTATTTTTCTCCGTGAGCTAAACAAAGATAATATTTAAATCGTTATAAATAAAAGATACAAAATATTCCCGCCTAGCAAAATTTATTGCGTAAAAGGGGTATAGAAACCTTGTATGCAAACAAAAAATGGCTGCCATTGAAGCGCGAATACAAAATAATGTAAGTTAATTAATTAATTTATTTACATTTTATGTTTACATTTTGGTACATTTCTTATAACTTATATATGTCACTATGTCTATTTAACAAAAAAAAAAAACACATAAACATGGCCTGTGCGTAGGTATACTTACTTAGAATATAATATTATGAAATATATGGTGTGAAAGTGAAATAGAGACATAAGATAACGGAAAAAAGTTGAGACAAATGATTCAGTACGAAACTAATTTTCTAGTGTTGTTTTACAGAAATTAATTTTATATTGTGCCTTGACGATTGTTTAAAAACAGGGCTATTTAATTATTGGTTTATCAATATCAATCACAAGTTAGGATTTGTAACAATGAGGAAGGTAAGTCAGAAATCTATATTTTACTGTATCTTCTAAAGACGTGTAATATTAAATATTGTTTAGTACGTATTTTATGTATGAAAATGTAGACGGAAATTTTTGGATAGTGATTGTTCCTCATATGCATACATACGTTGATACATATACTATTTCAGATAGACGCCAAAATAACAAAAAAATGGCAATTACGTTTTTCGATACTTTGTGAATAATAAATACACCGTTGTTATGTTTAATTAACGTTCATTGTAAATTAAATTCCTTAAAATCTTAGGTATTTGAATCCGTCAAAAAAGTATTTATATTACATGTTCATATATTTGTCAGTGAATTCATAAGTGTCCTTACCTTTTGAGTCACTTGAACCTTAGGAAATTCAACTCTCTACTCGTTATTTTTTGGTATCTTTTTGGTCATCTCTCGAGGTTTATTTTGCTACCATAGTACTCAAATTCATCTTGACCTATAAATATATGTTAGTAATATATTTGTACTATAGTATTCATGTTTCACAAAATTTTTACTGTTAATAAATCTATGTAATAATTATCGATATGGTAATTTTTATTCCGGTAAAACATATGCATTGTGCAATGCCGATTTTACTATAATTACACATAACTTGATTCCTTATGTTTAAGACACTTTTGATCGATTAATGTCTTATTATTATTTTTAATAAGATAAAAATATGTACACCGATGCCCAATGTAGGATTTTTTAATTTTAATTACAATAAAAAGGGTCCATTCTTTCCATTAACGTTTCGTCGTTATTAATTGTAGATATAAACGACGAGTGATACTTAAATTCACTAATTTGGAATAACCAGTGACTAGTTTAATTATTTTCACATCTTTGAGACTTGCATCTTAATTATAAAATTAAATTTAAATAATTGAATACCTAGACAAAATCAATGTGAATAAACTTATCAAAATGTTTATAATAGTAATTGAACTTAATTACGTTTAAGGTATATTGAGTATAAATACATGTATTTTTGTATAATTGGAACTCCTTTTTTATCAGTGGTATTCAAAACAAATGTTATTTGCAGGAAACGCAAAAGAGGTCGTAACTTTTAGTTTCTTTTTTTTAATTCACATTTTATGTTACTTTTACATGTCAACTAATTAGTTCAGCTCATGATAACTGTTGATCATAATTAATTATTTAAAAAAAAATGGTCTAGGTAATAATACGTCTGTTAATGAGATACATTTTGAAGTGTTCACACACAGATGAAACTCTTGAAACGGCGTCAGACGAAGGCTTACGTTATGGAGATTCAGTTTAATGGTGGCTCCATCGAGGACAAGGTCAAGTAGACAAGAGAATACTTCAAGAAATCCGTCCAAGTCAGCTATGTATTTGCTCCCGATGCGATGAGATGATCGATTATATCGAGGTCTCTAAAAGAAAAGGTTTCAAAGGTGCTACATCCCGTTGGCACACGTAGAAACTTCATAGGAAGGCCCACAAGGGTTTGAGAAAGATATCGTGTATTGGTACTTGGCATCATACTAGAGTATCTTTCACTGTAGCGAGAGCTGGACAGAGAAGATACCACCACTGTATGGAAATGAACAAAAAGATTTACGCACGTGAAATAAGGTTGATGAAAATCAATCGAATAAAAATGCACACAATTAATATTAGCCACTTTATTATAAAGCCATGCCATAATTCACGTTCAAAACAATCTGCATATTTATTACAAATTACTAGTGTAACTTGGGCCCATAGAATTTTTTGATAATTTTTGACAAACTACATACTTAAGAAAACATTTGAAAATTCCAAAGCCAGACTGATGAATGTCCAAGCAAGTAAGTGGATATGTATGACAGTAATGGATATGTAAGTTTAAAAAGCAAGTATGGGAATCTCTCAGTAAAACATTCTCGGTAGCAATTATATTTTTTTACCAAAAGATAATGGCAATTTCCAGTGAAGGGCTTTTGATCTATTCCGACAAAGAAAACTTTTTATAATGGCGCGTGTAAAATTGTGAAATCGCATTAGCGACCAAATCTATTCATTATTACCCTCAGATTAGGAAAAAATTCCAAATAATTGCATAAACGCAATTTTAAACAAATGCCCCGCAGCTTCATTTATGTAAACGAAAAATCGTGGTCCCATGGCAGGATCACGGATTTTGGATTCGAGGATTAAATCTCACAGTACCACAACTTGTTTTTTTACTGATTCAGTTATTTGAAAAAAATACTATTTTAGTAATATTAGAAATGAGGATGCAAATACATAAATAGTACGTGTTAAAGAAATGAGGATAAAATGAAGATTCGATAGTTAAACGATTTAACAATCTTGAGTTATATGCCAATGTTTAGTTCATAAATAAATTTAATGAATCTTTGACGCACTAACTTTGTGATTTTTTTATAGTAATTTAACTGTGATATTCCTATATCGGCATTAGTCGTTCAAAGCCTTCTCGCTGAAAATAATTTATTGACATAGCATATTGATATGGTTCAGTGCATCCGCTTGAAAAAAGATATTTTTTTATCACTTTCACGACATTCACCAGTTTAACAATGGACTTAATTTTTCAGAAATAAGTAATGAAATTCAATGTAATATAAACACGGATGATGTAACTTTATTTTTTTACAACTGTAATTGTCAAAATACATTTTTCCAACATATCTACAATTTTGAACACTTATACAACAATTGATATATTTATTTATTGAAGTAGTATTTCAAGCAAACATTTTTAATTTTAGATAAAATTAAATAAATATGTAATTAAGTTATTAAATTTAGCTTATTACTAATTATAAATATAACGCTAAGCACGAGACTGAAATAAATAAAGAAATCAATCGATTTTGGCAACATTAGTTTAGTGAAAAATACAAAATACGTATTTTATATTTTACTAAATAGAACATAGGGATGGACATATTTAACATAATTTGAGTATTTTGTACCTAATTAGGGTAATTTATTCCAATTTTTAGTACTTAATATAGGGGTAGTTTTATTTAAAAAATAAATTTTTAATTAAAATTGAGAGATGATAAATACATAATATAGGAGTAGCTACTGTTAAAAAATTAAATTTGACTTAAAATTGAGAGATGATAATATAAAATATACTTTATTTCAGTGTTTATTTCGGTATAGAAAATCACTGTAGAGTTGACTTATTTTGCTATCATAAACCTTACATATTTTTAAAATTTATTTCTTATTTACAAATTTTCATTAAAAAAAAGGTAAAATAAAAATGATTCCAAATCAACTTTCTTTGCAATAAAAATACTATTGCTACAAATTTTCAAAAAATAACGATTATTGTTAAAATAATCGTTATTTTACAAACACAATGATTTTACCAACTCATCAAAATGAATATGGTTTAAACTAAAAAAAAATATTTTAAATGAAAAAACATTGAATATAAATACTTATTCGTTTTATGGAATAAAACTTTTTGCATAGTAACTTAATTACACGATGTTTTTTGCTGTACCCACGTATATGTGTATCTGTCACAAAACTAGACTCGAAATTATATTTTTAAGACAAGATACGTATTCAAATAATACACGTATTATAAAAGGCATTAGCTTATCATGTCTTAAAAACTTAAAGCCACCTATCGAATCAATAAGAATCAGGAAAAATACGAATAATTTATGACGATTTAATATATTTTACAAGATCTACACTATGAAAGATTATTATGTTAACGGAATAAACCAACTAGTTTTGAAGTTTATTATCAAATTTGGTCATTTTACGACTTATAGTATGTATGCAATAATTTAGTTATACATCTAGCGTTTCCAAAAATATTTTTTTTTCATTGCAAACTTTTTTTATAAAATATTTACTCGTTCTTCGTTAAAGTTCTTCAAAGACAAAGCGCTGTTTATTTTTATCAACATGTCAAAGAACAGTGTTCACGACAATACATTAACAAAAAAATAATGTACATACAATAATATGTACATATAACAATGTATTGATTAAATCAGAAAACAGTTTTATTTTAATACATAAAACTTTTTTCTACTCTGGATATTGAAAATATTTACAATTATTTGGAGACATCTTATGCAAAATCAATAAATATATCATGAAAAATCATTGTGGTTCATAAACAGTTTGTATAAACATTAAGAAAACGTTTTAAATTTCCGAAATCCATGAAACTTAATTGATTAATGTATAAAGCATATTAATTCGTCTGTATTCAACAATAACAAAACTGTGTACCAATTACACAAAACAAAATGTCATAAAAATCTTCGGTGTAAATCTCAAAACATGAAACTTAGTTAGTTTATAAATATGCTTTGTAAGGCCAGAAATCGGGGACAAAAGATTTCTCTTTTCAAAGTAAAGAAAAAACAAAAGAGCGTTCAAAAGCATTGACAAATATTTATAAAGGGATGTTCTCGAAAAGATTGAAGTCTTTTTGAAACGTACTCTTCATAGCCAAAGGTGGTTTTTTCTACTACGTGGACTTTCTTATCCATACAAATATTTTCTAAGGTATTGTTGACAGAATATGCGAAACGTATGGAAAAGGTTCTAGAATATTTTTTACTTTAGTCAGAAAAATTTTATTTACAATTTTTTTTTTTGTTCATCTATTTTTTTCTCGAATCAATTTAATTAATATTCTAATAAACTTTGAGTCGTGATAAAAATTGATAACTATTTGGTTTTTTAAATAGGAATTTATGTAAAACACTTTTTTAAATACAGTGAACTAATTATAATGTACAATACTTCTCGAAATATAAATTGTTTCAAAACATCCAAATTAAATCTCATAAACGGTTTTATTATCAATTTTTGGAATGTTTTAAGCGATGCTAATATTATTAAACGTTATTTGAAATCATATTTTTTTAAACATTTATTTTTAAAGTGTCCAACCGTTTTTCCGAGAATATTTTCCTAATCGTAAGTAAATTTGATGAAAATTTTTCATGATGAGAAAAATACGGCTAATGCATTAGTACGAATTTTAATCCAGGCTCATTACTTCCTTTAATGTATTACAATATTTTAATATTTCCTTGAGTAATGTTAGTTCTTAGTATCCACTCTCCTTAATTTATTAGCGCGTCGAGAAATAGAATTTCAACAAGGACTGCTTATGAATAAACAGGAAATAATTCCATAGCCCCTAAGCATGTACTGTCAAATCTGCAAAAGTGTGGAGTTACTGTTTTTATATTTCAAAATATAAATTTTCCAATACCTATGTATTTAAAAATGTTTTAATTACTTCTATCATTGCTTACATTTTGACTTATTTCAATTAAAATACATTTGCACTGGGATTTTATGTCCTTTTTTTATTTAATCATATTGTGATTCATTTTGGTACCCCTTAACCAATTTTGCTTTACTTTATTTTTTTTATCGACCTATTATTTGAGACCATTTATTATTTTTTAAGCATCTCTGACCAAATTGTGTTAACTATATTCTGTTTATTATATTCTGTCAGATTTACCGTTTTGGATCGATTAAAACGGCAATTAAAATAAATTGGATAAGAAAGTTTAGGTCTCTTGAATTATATAACTGTCTCCATGCAGATATGACAAATAACGCGGGGATTATTGATTTTAATGAGACGTTTAACTACTGCAAAACACACGATTTTCCATCGTTCTGGGAGCCATTTCTGACTAACCTATTAAAACTAAACCCTGGACTTCCTCCTGGACCCTCTCCATCTCCCATGGAGCAAGTCTTGGTCCTCATTATCATCAAGTCTGTTCGGATACTCGGTCTCCTCACATTAGGCGCTACCACCCCGCAAGCATCGGACAGCCGTCTCTTTATAGAAAGGGTGCACATCTTAGACCTGTGGGTAGGGACGTGGGGAGGTAAGGTGCACGGGCTGCCGAACGTAGTGTTTACCCGTTTGTGGTGGTTGGGCGCCATTTCTAGGGGGAGGTTGGCAACTACGAATAAATCGTAAAACAGATCATCAACTTTTAAATTCTTCTTGGCAGACGTCTCGACGAAAACGCAAGTTGAATCTTGAGTAGCGCAGTACGCTGCCGCTTCCTCGGGTTGAACAGTCCTGCAGCAATAAACACAGAAAATAATTTAATTATTATATAGCATAATCTCCTAAGATGATCATTTGATTTTTTATAAAAAAAAATAATATCTCAAGAGATATGGCGGTTTATTAAAATAATGGAATTCTGCTCATTTAAATACACGGGTCTATAACCAATCTATATTTTTTTTAAATAAGAGACATGTATCAAATATTGTATCCTATAGATTCATGTAACATCATAACGCAAGGGTCAAATCATCAGATCGCAGATCATCGTTTTTTATTTATCGTATTATATCATAGGTTTTAAAACTAAAATATACCTATCTTGACTGGAATTGAGCAATTTATCTGTGAGTTTTGGCAAATTTCTACTACTATCTGAAGAAAACGACAAATTTACTGGTTTGTGTATAAAGTACGTTAAATTCATAACTTAGATCATGATCATATAGTGTTTTTATTACACTTCACATTTTTAAATAAGTTTTTACTGTACGACTAAAAACGCGTTATGAGTTTTTTTTTTATTCACACAAGTAAATGTACAACAGTAATTTTTTTCGTATTTAAATGAATGTAAGCTCGTTTTGCTTGTAACATTAGGTTTGTTAAATATATGTTTTAACGATAAACGTTTTTGTCTTGCTAAGCAAATAATATGAGTAGTTATATTATGTCGACAAGCTTTTTCACCAACACGCAATTGAATATCGCGTGTTCTAATTGGTCGTATGAAGATAAATGGATCCCTTAACCCTAAAATTTTGGGTCAACGTCATAAACACACTTGGGTTAATCTATTTATTATTACTCGGAGGTGAACTCAATACCTTTAAAAATAATGAATATGAAAAATGTTTTATTAAAATATGAGTTGTAGTTTATTTTTATGGAGGTTTTTTGTACTAATAAAAAGGTTCTAAAATGATTTTTCTAACATACATAGTTCATATGCCGTTATATATATGAACAACAATACTATTTAATCAATATGCTAACCGCGCGTTTTATAATTTTATTCAAAACTTTCTAGCAAATTTAAAATGGTTCAATAACGCAATTATGTATTATGTTAACTTTTTTTATGTAAAAACAAATTTTATAATCGGGGAAAATTCACGATTAAATACTTCGTTCGCAAGGTTTTCTATTAAAATTATTAAAACATAATGAAAACGTGTAGACCAGCCTTATGAATGAAAAGTGAATAAGAGTTATCATTTTAATATAATATGGAATGTATTTATTTATTTGTGGATCGGGTTGTGGTCCCGTGGCTAGTGTTACGGACTCACGGATCAGAGGTCTAAGGTTTGAACCCCATTCTACCCCAATATGATTTCCATTTTCTAATGGTGAGTTATTTACTACTCGTTGAAAATGGCCAGCGAAATTGAAATATTTTGGTAAATTGTTAGAACGCTAATATTTATTTTAAAAATAAATTAATTGGTAATATGAAGTTGTGATTTTATTTTAATCAGAAATAATAATTGAACCCTCTTTAATTTGCCCAGTCGTATAACGAGCACCTACTTAAATAATTTTTTTTCCGTCTCTATCTGTAAAATTGAAACAGGCTGCTCTTAGTTAAAACCTTGAATAAAAAAATCGAGTGGAGATAAGTCTACCTCGATGTGTAGTGTTTGGCGCATTCGCCTACCATTCTTGATGCCCTGGGTTCAATTCCTGGGAGGGTAGATGTGAGATATTGATTTTAAAGGTTATTTTAATTACAATATTCCATTACTCTTACACTGGCTCCTGAAGCGTAAGACTGATCTTACCTATACCTTATTTAATGGATGATCATATATCTTACATTGGGTTCACCTATTCAGTGCCTTATACATCGGTTGTGGAGGGGGCAATTATGACGATGACTCAAATCAATTATTCGTTATACATTTTTTTTAATGCCTACTTTATGAGACAAAAATTCTACTCAAATAATTTTTTAAAACATGTTTAACAAATAACCAAAAAAATACCATATACATATAATTATTTGCAAAAGTTATCATTTTTATTTTATAGTTAATATTCAGTGACTAAAAAAGTCTATTAAAATTGCCAATGACTAAAGTTACAATAGCTAACTTCTTTGTTTTGAATTTTATAAATCAACTTTGACCATCGAAATTGGAATTCTGATTATTCGAAATAACTTTTTTGTAACTCGATAATGTGATCCTAAAGATTCTGGTGATAAGTTTAGAATTCAAATTATCAAATTATTCTCAGATCCATTAGTTCTATTTCCTGGAGTAAATTCCAATGAATTTTATCTGATAAAGCCATATAAATTTTCGGTTAACTAAGTAGCAAAGTCGTCAGTTTGAAACTGTTAAGTTTCGACTAGATCTACGTAAGTACTCTCAGATATCTCAATTCGAAGCCATTCATCTACCTTAAAATAAGAAGCCTTAATATAGGCGGTTAACTTTATTTTACAAAGTTTTGGTACCGATTTGATACGATACGCGGTAGTGGTATTTATTTCACAGATCGTCAAATTAACAACTTTTAAACTCACTTTATTAAACCCAGAGAAGCAATACGCTTTACCAGAAATAATAGCCATAAGAAAATATAAAGTACACAGATTTAGAAATTTTTTTAACTAACATTTTCAATCTTAATTAATGTCATGTAAAAATTTAAACTTTCATAATGTCTTTTCTACATGGATAAAGAGTAGAGACTTATAACAATACACAAGTATTGGCATAAGTTCTAAGGGTGCACACATAACCCACTCTCTTACCTGTGCGAATTCAACTCAGACAATAAGAATGTCTATTTTTTTCTTTAGTATACATGGCTTACCACATTTTATAGAGTACAATATTAAACAAAACTAAATTTACGCATATCTTCTTCTTCAGCCATGTTTTTTTCACTGCTGAATAAAGGTCTCCTCCGAACATCTCCATTCCTTCCTATTACCCGCTTTCATTATCCATGTTTTACCGGCTATCGAGGCAATGTCATCGACCCATCTTTTCTGCGGCCATCCAACAAACACTTCTTTTGTTTACCCATGGTCTCCACTTTTTAGGTATCCACCTGCTATAATTTGCCTTGCCAAGTGTCCTGCCCACTGCTATTTTAATTTTACTGCGTGCATGATTTACGATATCCAGGACTCTGGTTCGGCGCCTTACTTCTTAAAAAAAAATATGTCTTTAGACATACTCATACACCGAGTATCTGCCTTTAAATGGATCTTTGTGTATATTTTAGTTTCTGGCTACTTTTCTGAGTTACATAAATGGTTTCTAGTCCGTACGTCATCACCGGCAATATACACAATGCATAGACAAAAAATACCTACATAAATTTATACAATATATGCTTTCTAAAATTACAAAATCATTACTCTTTTCAAAATATTATCTAATACGGGGATAATGTTTATCAACAGTCAGAAGATTATCTTATGATTCAGTGAGTTGCAAACATTTATCAAATCCAAGAACAGGATAAAAAAATAGCCCATCACAGTTTTTCATGAGATTAAATTGATTTAGCATGTTTATACTGTTGTTAGTTATTATGGCTTAACATGGGCACAGCCTCAAAAGCCGTAATATGTTAGTGAAAATATATACAGATATAATTTGAAACGAATAAATAAATAAATATAAATGCTGCACAGTAACTCTCAAGCGTTTGCACGAGATGTGATATACTTATTACCACTCAACCTCCCCTTGATTTTACACTGGTACTTTGGTTTCTGTAAGATTGATATATTAAAGAGTTGGTAAAACCCTTCTCATTTGAATCTATTGTACAGTCCTACCATGTTTCCGTTCGAAATTAATAAAGATATTTTTAATTAAATATAAATATTTTAATATCGTTACTAAAGCATCATTGTTTTTTGGGCATTTGTTCGATATAACTTTAGGAGTTCCCATAATATATATGATCGTCACGTTTCTACACCTCACTCCGCAATTGCTTCAAAAGATTTTGTTTCATAATTATTAGTTGCTTTGAGATTTTCTGAAAAGGACCGCTGTGCATAAGTATGAAGACTGCGTGGTTGTATTGTATTATCTAATATAACTTTAATGGGCTTGGATCTCTTGTTATCATTCTTTTAAATTTTTATTCATATAAACGATGTTTTTTTATAGAATCATCAATTTCCTGATAAACTTTTTCCAACTTCAACAAATCAGTATGTATTCTTTTAGCATTATTCTCATGGTTCTCTTCCAAATGAAGTCATTTTCTTTTTTTTCATAAACTTGCCTATGATAATATAAATGCTCAAATTTTCATGTTTCGATTTTAAACATATTTATTTATTCTATGAATGCATAAACTTCATAAAAATGATATTTTTCAAATAAACTCTCCTTAAAAGCGTTGTTAGTTCTTAAATGTTTAAATTAGTAAATATTTTTGGTCAAAAATTGGAATTTTCGCTAGCCACTTCGATTTTTTTTGAATTGTAGTAATCTTATTTCTTTGCCGCAAAAAAGAAAAAAAAAGTTAAAGTTCCTAGAGAAAAACTTTCCTGTGCACTAAGCACTTCCTTCTTTCAAATTTTAAATACTTAATATTTTTTATCTATTTACACTTTTTATACACATATACAATTTAAATACATATAAGGGCGGATGTATTGCCTTGAGATATTTCTCCCTATCTATCTAAACTGATTCATTTTAAAAAGTTGACGCTATTCAGCGTAATATATTTATAAACATTCAAAAAAATATGTTATATAATTTAAAAGTAAAAATACACTTTACTTTGGGAGACAAATGGGTAAAACTAAAAAGAAAAGACTTAAAGGAAAGGGAAGAAACGAAAATTAAACCAGTGACATTTCAACCGTGATTTAAATGCGAAAAATGTTGAGACATCTCTGATATTGTAGAATAAATTACTTCGCCACTACCGTGAAAGATGGGGCCAAAAATTAGAAATATTTGTATGGAAAGTTTTTTTTCATTTTTATAAAGAAAAGATTAAACTTAAAATAAAAAAAATTGTGATACTTTACAAAAATATTATTTCTGGCAAAAAATATGTATTTTAGTTATTTGTATTTTTTATTTTTGTTACCTTATTTCTTTATCGCATTTATTCCCAGCGATGGCCATCGGTACTCGAGGAACGTGTCTCTTGCTCGTTCGTCCGCCGCTGTTGGCGGCCGCGCTCATTTTAGTCTCGAGAATCTGTTCCCGTAATCTGATCACCTCCTCAAACGACTCCCGACTGTCCATACTGAATACCAGAACGAAAAGGTCACCTGGAACAAGACACAAATTGAGTCTTCTATTTTATTTGACATTTTGTTCAAAGTTTATTATCATTGAGTGGGTGTAAATGCGGCATACTTGAGGTGTAATTAATAGGTCACGTATACCAATTTTCGCCAAATAATTAGTAGATACATCAAAGCATACAAGAAAATAAACAAGTTATTTGAAAACCAAAGCCGAACCTAAATTGTCAACACATTTTTTTTCCTTTTAAGGGTATGTTGCTATACGCATTATTAGTTTTTGTTTTATTTTTAAAAACAAAATCACTTCCTTCGTGGGGGAACGTCATTCAAATAAATTTATTTTCACTATTGTTTATTTACGTTAATTATTTACAAGCGTATTTTTTACCGTAATTTTTTACCGTAATCAGGTTAAGTTTTGATTACTAAAGATTTTCTTTGAAAATCGTGTATTGTTTTCGAATTCAATTTATTAAAACATAATAATCATTTGGCTCTTTTGATATATTTTGCTGTTCAATATTAAAATTTAATGAAATGCTTTTAGTAAAGGCAGAATAATTTATTGAGTCATTTAGTGATTTTTTAATTGATTCTCGCTACTGTTTTTTTAGCTTTATTAATACATGTTTTTTTCCACTTGTCATTGTTTCTTTTATAAAGTTTATCACTTCGAGGTTAACGAATATAATATTACTACCTTTGTTTTTTTTTTCTTTTTAAAATTTATTAAATACATTCATTAATTGAAATAAGTAAATAAACGATATCTATAATTATACAAGAGTTATTTCTTTAAAAATAAACATTTATATTGATGTGCAATTCGCAACAATGTTTTATTATTGTTCTAGATAAACGTTTCTTCTGCAAATCCAAAATTTTACTTGTACACAAAAACCGATAGTAAAGTATTTCATTTTATTGCTAACCTTCGCTTTTTTTAAATCAAGCCAAGCATAATTCATTTCCTTGAAATTTCGAAATATTTTTTTAGAAATGAAGGGTAAAATCAGGTGTTCCATTTAATTCGTACTTTTGAGAGCATTATCCTGTTTTGTGCATAATTATATTTAACAACCTGTGCTGCTTGTGGTTTAGTAACTACATCTAGATGATGTTTTTTATACTAATGTCTTTTTACAGATATTTTCCTGCCACCCTTTCAAAAGAATGGTACATAGCTTAAGCGGGTAAAACATGATATTCAACCCTCACTGTCTAGAAATTCAAAGAATGGAATGGAAGGTAAAACAAGAGTTTTTTAACCTTAATTGAAAAAATCCCTTTAGATTTCATGAATCTATTTTAGAATGTTAAATCAAAATTTAAACTTTATTATATCAGGGAAATAATAGGTTTTTTCAAAAAAATTTTAAAGTAATAAGGATCTAATTATTTTTTTGCTACTTATCATCATCATCATCGTTCCTTTTTCGCACCTAATGGTGCATAGGTTACTGCATTGGTACGCCAATCGCAGCGTATCTTGATCATTTTTGTTACATGAAGGTAAGATGATCAGTCTTCACATCACGTTTCAGGTACCAGTCCAGGGACTATGAAATATTCAAGTGTGAAAACACCCTTTTGAAAAAATATTTCACATCAACCATGCCGGGAATCAAAAGCGACACCTCTTGCATGGCAGGCTAACGCGCTGACCATTACACTACTAGGCCGACGAGGCTACTTATTAGGGGCATAAAACTTTTTGAATTTGTGATTTTGAATTCCCGTGAAAACGGTCATTGGATTGGTCACGCCCCTAATACGTCACGATTCTTGTTTTTCCAACATTGTTCCTGACCGTTCATATTTTTTTAGAACATCGTCAGGAATCTTGACGTCACAACTATCAATGCCAAACATGACGCGTTTTTCTAATGACATATTTTTTTAGAATTTTTTTAATGTACAATTAATTATTCTTAATCCATTTCTTATATTTTTATCTGTAGTATGTGATATTTCCCTATTACGTAGGTTGATATTTCATAAATACTTTTCATACTTATTTGTAATTTTTTTTATGGTTTTTTTTAACAATTTTATGAAAAAAACTTTTGGTTGGTGAATATTTTACAGTTATTAATTACAAAGATTTCTTTTCTGAAACCTTTGGAAATTCTCATATAGAAAAATCTATATGTATATATATACAAAAATATAAACCTACAACGCTTTGGTAAATAAAAAAACAAGTAAAAATGATAATTCTGTATAAAAAGACATAAAATGTGATAATAGTGCATACCAGTACAGCATGCGCGGTCCGTCCATATAACGCATGGAACCATCGCTTACCCTAAATTTAGCCAATAAATCAATGTTTACAGTATATTCAATAAATTTATTTTATGTCATAATACCTAACATATGTATTACTTTAATCTAATAGTACAACAATAATGTTTTTAATAACCGTGATAGACTGAAATTTTAAAATTTCGCCATACTTGTATAAAAAATCTAAATATGGCGGCGCTCTCCCCACACGCATCTATTATGGGCGTACTGGGATGATATTCCAAACGCGAGTTAAATACGCGAAAAAGAAGTGTTTTCTGCGACCACGAGAGCGGTTCAGAATAGCACCACTGCGCTGGTTTGGTTACTGGCTAATCTCGCGCTAGAAAATAAAAATTATGGAACTGTGGCCTAATGCTGTAAATAATTCGTTTCGTAAATTTATTCGTATCGAATGAGACGGAACCAGAGCGAAATATAGTTTTGATTGCGTTAGAATGAGATGGAAATATGACGAAAGAACGAGCTTACGAGACAAAATTGTGACAGAATAAGGCGTTTTGCTTCCAGTAGGGAGGGAGATCTCCGTACGAATCTTACAATTCACGCTTTCCCAAACTGAGATTCTTCTAGGTTATGGAAGCGATCGGATTATTCCAATACATTATTTTTAATACAACTACGGCCGCGCCGCAACGATTCGATGGTAATATTTTGACAATTAACCTTATTAAAATAATTATTTTGTGAGTAAATATTCAAAATTAAATTTATAATTTAATTAAAACATTACAATAACAATGTTTACTTGCCATAATTAAAAGGTTTACAACCTACCAAGCCTATTTTTTATTAGTTTCCGCCTTTAATTGATGGCAAACTCTTTTTAATAAAACTCTTATTTTAATTTATATACATTTAAAAAAACAAAATTATATAACGCCAAAACTTTGCAGTAACTGATGGTAGTATAATAACTCTTTACATATTTTGTGTATTGACAGTTATTATTTCTGAATATATGTATTCACTTTTTATTTATTCTTATTTTTTTACCTACATGTGAATTGTTTCCCTAATCAAAAACCTTCCTGCAGTACAGGTAAGGTCAATGTTTTGGTATGTAAAAAATATATGATAAATTTGTATGGTTCATAGAAACAAAAATAATTACCCATTGTAAATTTTTATATTTGTGACAATGGTGCACACCGTAATTTGATGTTATTCTCAAATCTTAAATTTTAAAACCGTTTTTAACTTATATACAGATTTTTTTTCATCAACAAAAACTAAATTAAAAATTCATTAACTTGACCAAGCAGAATTTACTGAATCACAGAGAACATTACAACCTTCAGCATTCGTGATATAAAATGCCCTTTTTTTTCATGGGGTTGGTTTTTGCATTTTCACATTTCCAATGCAAATGAGGTGTTTCGGTTAATCCTTTTGTTTTTGTTCGATACTCGTAGGGCACAAGAGCTCATTTATTTTCCAAGCTTTAAGGCTTACGTGTGCTTGTTTAACATGCTAAAGCTCAGTAGCCGTGAATATGCCACGTGGATAAATTTAAATTGTATTATGCTGGCGACGTTTGGCGAGGGAATTTCATTATTAAAAATTTTGGTGACAGTGCATGTTTGCATAACTAGTATGATGCATATTTTATGCTGATTTTACCTGACTGCCATTAAAAAATATTCCTGAAAATTTAACGGAATCATCTTTTACATCTTGTCGAGGGAAGGTTTTGTCGCATTTATTATTATTTATTTATTTATAAATTTATTGCAAAAAAATAATATACATACTTAATAACAGAGAATCTATATAAAACCAATTGATGTAAAATGAAAACGGAGTGTTCTCTGTTTATGATAGTCTCCATCTAACATGGCACAGCCTGTTCTAAGATGTAGATTTTATATCTTTAGAGCGTAAGTAGTCCTATACTAATAAAACAATAACATAAAAAAGAAAAACTAAAACTACTTAATTAAAAATGCCTATCTAATCAAATGTAAGAAATTAAAAATCATTATTATACAAATATTAAGTATATATATGTGCCAAAAATACATGTTACTTAAACATAAATAATATGGTATAATATATAATAAGACAAACATAAAGCAATGAAATACACAAAAATATAAATATTATGAATACCAATTATATAAAGTAATACGTTTATTGATTTAAATATATTTTTCAAAAAAATCTCTCGCTACACGATTTATATGTGCAGTTATTTTTATTTTAAAATTTGTTTTACATTGTGAGTCTTTTATATTTGGCAATAAATAAATCATTAAATATTTTTGGAGCAATTACATTGTATTGCTTTTTACCAAAGGCGGTTGATACAAATGGGACAATACAGTTAATTTGTGTTGCTGAACGAGTGTTTATATTCTGTTCGGTTCTTTTGACCTCACTTAATTTATCATAAAATTTAAGTAGTAGGCACCTTACAAACAAGAGAGAAATTTCAGGTTTTTTTTTACAATTATGAATTAATAAGGGTAAATGAAATGCTTCAAAGTCAAAAAAATTTTTTTTTTGCACATTAGTGCATAATTATAGTAGCATAAAAAATATTTTTAAATTCATCATTTTGAATTCCCGCGAAAACACTATTTCATAGGCCACGCCCGTCATACGTCACAAACCGCATTTAAGTTTGACGTTCTGTCATTTTTGTATGCAGAAAATGTTGTGTATTATTTCATCTGAGTTTATTTACACATATGAGTGATTTTAATTTTTGGGCATTATATCTGGAATAAAGGGGTTTTAATACTGTATAGTACCCAAATGCAGGATTACTTTGAAGACAACGCCAGAAAAAATGTTTTTAAATGTGCCCAAAGATGCATAAATACGAAGAAAATAGTGCTTCGCTATGAAGAGAGATATAAAGAAAAATAGGATGTTTACTTCCAAATCCGCTATCTATTGTTGTGAAGATCACTTTAATGTAAGTATTATTTTAAGTATTCGTTTGTTTTTATACGTATTTAGTTTGTCATTAATCACGGATATTCTGACATTTCGTATAACCTAACATTTATTTTGTCGCTACGCTATCGATATATTATACTTTTCCACGTTCATAGCGAGTATTTTTATTTATCCAATGAGTCTTTGGCTGGTTTAAGTGGCCACTTTACACCCTGTGTAACATTCACCATTCTGCCCATGTTTGAGCGTCCACATTTCCTCAACTCTTCCGTCTGTTGACTTTTGTAAAGTAAAAGAGCTGAAACCTTTATCACGTCGATGTGTAAAGTAGCCACTTAAACCAGCCAATGACAGGTCATTAGCCCTGTAAATGCCTAGACTTCAATATTCCCTTCTCAAAAATGTTTTCCCTCTCTGTTGAAATAAATTTAAATATGTACAACTCCCTAGGGGGGAAATCCAGCCAGTCTGCAAGCATTTGGACATACTCAAACATTGTTGAGTAAAATATCCTTTTATAGGAAAACTTGTGCGCGGATCATATCCAAAACATACGCTGTATTCTACAGGAGAACCAAATCCTAAATAGTTCCTTGGCTATGTGGTTTGTAGATTACAAAAAAGCGTTTGATAGTCCGCACAGACCCACACTCTGAAAAATACTAAAATCATATGGGGTGCCTATAAAACTAGTCGAACTTATCAAAACCCTTCACTCAAATTACGAATGCCAAATCAGATTCAACGATATTGTCACAGATTGGTTTGAGGTCACAACCGGAGTTTATCAAGGTTGCGTCCTTGCACCGTTCTTTTTTAAATTCTCATGGTGTTCATCTTAAAAAGGTCAACACCACTAGATCAAAGAATATCCACCTCCTCTTACCAAAAACTCTGCGACTTAGAGAAACAATTTTTTTTTAAAAATTTTATTTTACTATTTTTTTATATAAAACGAATAACCCGCTAAGCCTCTATTTAGAGACCAGTCAGCAGGTATAAAAGAGGAAATGGAGAAGAGAAAGAAGAGAAAGAAAAGAAGTTATGAAAAATAAAAGGGAACGCAAAAAGTATTATTTCTATTATGTACTTCAATTCAATTTCTAGATTCTTAATATCATTGATTATATTATATGTTAAGGCTACAAGATAAATAATATTTCTTATGTATTACGAAAAAATATAAATAAGTCAGTTATAATCATTTGGTTTAATTTATTGAAATTAATACATATGCTTTTGACGTTAATAAATTGAACAATAACATAAAACACATAGTTTATTGATAATTCAAAAGATATGTTGTCCGTTGTTAGTTCAAATGACGTATGAACTACATAGACTCTCCCCGACTTCAATATTCAGAGTTCAGGGTGAAGAGAGTAAAAATAGGAAAAGCACGTTTTAGGCACTATGAATATTGATGTCTCGTTGAATAGGCAAGTAGTGATATAGTTACATAGTTAAGTTTAATCCCGAAAATAATATAAATGACTTTTTATAATGTATTTGCGGTTTCGTTTACCTTTTCTATACATTATTTTAAAAAAACATAAAATAAATATTTTTAGAACCAGATTTTAAATAGAAAAATTATCGATTAAATAGGTTTGAAGTATATTAATTTTTATTTTATTTATTTAAGTATTTAATATATTCATAAAGAAGTTGGTTATGCCACATTAACTCTATGTGTACACACCTTTATACATAGGACATTTACTAGGATGAGGCGTTCAAATTTATTTGCTACCTACGGGGCCCTAGTTAAAATGTTGCATTTGCCTACCGTGGGTACCGATATTGTCCCAGCCAAAGATTAGCTGAGCTGATCGTGATTGCATGTGCTTTTTATATTCTCACCGCGACCGCGACTAAGATATTTGCGATTAACAACTATTTTATCTACTGTGTCATGTAATCGTCAAGTGCCCCTCCTCCCTGACTATTAGATAGAATCTGATGCTGACTGCCGCGACAGAAGTTCAAACAATAAAGGTGCCAGAACCCAGAATAAGGTAGGTTATTGCATGCATTTTATTTAGGTTTCCGTGGCAAAGCAAATAAATGATAACGCATTCCGCGAACCAGCATTTTGAGCGTTTATCTGCTAACGGGCAAGTGGCGCGATCAGGAGTGATACGCAAAGAATTCAACCCGTTTTTACGTATTTTATAAAAACGTGTTTTGCGTGATTTACCCAACCGTTTATTTACAACTTAAAACTCTAAACACTAAGACATTAGAATTTAATTAATATTACAAACCAGCAATATTAATTTATAATTGCCATGTTTATAAAACCTCATTACATGTATCTTTTAGCGAGTATACTGTCGGTCCGATAAGAATGTCTGCGCTCACTAAGTGAGTAAAATATATATCTAACGTAGGCATTCATGCATTCAACTCATTCATTCATGCATGCAAAAACAAAGTATAAGTTTTATTTCTCCAAATTTAATTTAAAATGATACACAAAGTTATTGCAGAAAATATTAAAAATATTCATGTATTCATTTAAACTTTTTTAAAACTGAATCTTAAGAAAAAATATACTACTTTACATTTACTACTTTACTCTAAGAAAAAATACTACTTAGAAAAAATATACTTTACATAATTTAAGTATGATTTGGGATCAATATTGCACGATATCAAGTTGATTGGTCAAAGACATATTACCTACTTTAATTTAGATAGACGTATTATAACGCTCTCCGGAAAAAAGAAAGAAAAATTATGCTTTATTATACATGAAATAAAATGCAATTAAAAGTTATTCATATATGCACAGGAGTCATCGTAAATATAATTTCTAATGTAAATCAAAAAAAATCTTAGATTTTTTTTAAATCAATTACAAAACTATTTACCCAATTTTGTAATTGCGGATATATTTTGTTTTAAATAACTAGGTTCCCTTTTAAATAAACCACTGTCAAAATGATTTACACTTTATTATGTATTATACATACCCGAGCTCTTAAATTTTTATGCTGATTAAATTACTTACACGTTATCAAAGTACGAGTAAGCTTTATATGATATTCTGCTAAATAATATTATATACCTAATCGTAAAAATAATAATACAAGAAGAAACGGGTATTGGTTTTACTGTCTTGTGAAATATTAGCCATAAAAAACACAGACATCCGTAAATTTGTTTGTTTTATATTATCTTTACACGTGTAGGTAGTAAATTTACGATGTGAGTTGAAGAAAAATGAAAAATAAAAAAAATAGTTTTTACTCTTATCAATCGATTAAAAAATTAATTGCTTTCTACCACTAAGCAAATATCAAACAACAATTTAAATCAACAAATAATAATAGGTGTTAAAAATTTCCAATTAGAAAGTATTATACCACAAATGAGTGAGTGAGTGAGTTTGTGTACATACTGTTTGTTTACCCAATAAAAATAATTAAACTGAGAAAAGCCTATGGCTTTATCATCGTTCCCTTTCCGCACTCAATAGTCCATAGGACACTGCATTGGTACACCAATCGCAGCGTATCTTAATCTATGGATGTACAAACTCTAATAATCTTAATTATTTGAGTTTGTATATAAATTAACTTCATCGACATGCAGTCGATGTAAAGGGAAACCAAACACGAATATTTGTTATTTATGCAGCTAAAAATATAAAACAAGTTAATTATTACATAGTTTACTCAAGAAATGAGTACCAAAATTGTACAAACTCATCATATTTATGCTTTTTTTTATTTAAGCTTACTTTTAAAGTGAATAAGACATTAAAATCTCAAAAACAATTTATTCATTTGCACAAAACTTTTTAATCTATCATTTATTTTTATTGAACAAAAAAACTGTATTTTTAACGTATATTCCTTCTGTTTTTATTTTTTGCAGCATGACAGTAATTTATTAATAAATAATTAACATACATCTAAACTCTTACGTATATATTTTAAGCATGCACTCTACTTTGTGGTATTTACACATTATGATAGCAGACTGTGTTCTGGAATTACTGTCTAGTTTAGAGATCCAGAATAGTATCTAGTGACAACTAACTTTGTTATGAAGGCAACAGTCACAGTACTTTTGTTCCAGACTAGGGGGTACTAAAATGTCGCCAGTCAAACTGGCTACGATATTTTTGCTAATGATCTAATCTGCTCCAGCTGAAAGAAATAAAACTTTCTGAACGCAATACATAATATGAAACAATGCTCATTATAGTGTTTTGTGAAAGAACAAAGACAAGAAAGCAGATGTAAGTTTTTAAGGGGTTGTAAACACGTACTGAGAGTAAAAGTCACAGAAACCATTAACGGAAACAGAATAGTACGTACCCTTAACGGATCCGTGCTTTCAAATTAAGCAAACAAGGGAGCTTTCACTGAAGCCTGAAAGATCCGAAGCTTCCGCCTATCCATGCGAATATATCCACATTAAAAAAGGTTGGCCGTGAAAGCGCTTTGGGAATTCATATCACAATGCTTTCACCCAAACGTCAATTTTTGCATGATTTTTAATATGCGTGAACTTATTTTGTTTGTCATATTCAGCGACTGACGATGATTCTTACTGAAACTTGAAATCCATTGAAATTAAATTGGCGTGATAAAAAACTAAGATTAAAAATAGCTTTGTTTCTACTGTTCTTGACAAATCATTGACTATTTAATTTTAATGTGGGATTTTATTTAAAATGCTGAAATAAAATGGTGTACTGTTTCACATCCTATTACAAATCCCGTATTATTTCAAATCAAATATCTCGATGAAGAAGCATGTTTAGCTCCGAAACTAACCGTAATTTAAATAAATAAAATACGGTTGAAAAAAACTTTTTTTGTTTACCTATACTTTAAAATGTTTAAAACATTAAATGACATCAAATGAATATATAAAATTAAACATTTATATAACATTCACTAAAAAAGTAAAAATACTTATTATTTAATCCGATATTTACATTCAATCCCTTATTATCTTTCTGCGTTGTGATAGCCAAGGACGTCAAACATTGAACACATCACAGATGACGAATTTTAGGTTACTACCTGCCAACTTGTTATTTGGTAAGAATTAAAATATTTAGCTTCAACACTGTTTTGATTATGTCCAAATGTTTATAGACAGGCTGGATTTTCTCCCAAGAGAGTTATAAGTTAGTTGCAACATAGAGAGAAAATACTGTTTAAACATAGGCAGAACGGTAAATGTTACACAATTTGTAAAGTTCCTACTTAAATAGGTCGCAAGCTCCGTAAAAGCCTAGACTTTCATATTCTCTTCTCAAAATTGTTTTCCCTCCGTTGAAACAAATTTATATTCAATTTTAGTTTGCTTAAAAGTCTTGACAATGAAACTGTCCTGCTTCGAAACAGGTCATTATATTAAATTAGGCAGTTATATTAAGTATTAAAAATAAAAATATTCCGCATTGCGAACGTTATATGTAAATAAATGAAAAAACTATATATATTTTTTTTAATATATTCTGCAATAACTTTGTGTATCATTTTTAATTAAATTTGGAGAAATAAAACTTATACTTTGTTTTTTGATACACTCACTTTATTTTTACCAACTAGTTTCGGTAACCAACTGTTACCTTCTTCAGGGTATTTTTATAACTAAACATACATAAAAGAAACAGTGAACAAATTAGTGGGTGTCGATAAGAATAAGGAGGGGGTAATTGTGTTTAAGGTGGGGGAAGGGAAGGGAAGAGGGTAATTGAATTGAAATATTGCATTTAAATAATAAAAATAAAATAATTAATCTTTTTGATATTTTAGAAATAAAAAAGCGGTAAAACAGAACTTAGACATAATTAATAATCAATTAAACTTAAGTCATAGTCCCATTTTTAATATTTTTCCTATAAAATCGAACTCTACCCTGAACGCAATTACCCTCTTCCCTTCCCTTCCCCCACCTTAAACACAATTAATCCATCCATTATCCTTATCGACACCCACTAATTTGTTCACTGTTTCTTTTATGTATGTTTAGTTATTAAAATACCCTGAAGAAGGTAACAGTTGGTTACCGAAACTAGTTGGTAAAAATAAAGTGAGTGTATCAAAAAACAAAGTATAAGTTTTATTTCTCCAAATTTAATTTAAAAAAACTATATTTTAACAATGCTTTCAAATTCAAAAGACTGTATTTTGACAACGTTATAAGTTAATAATTAAAATTCATGTAAATCTGTGGAATTACTTTGTGAAATTAAATTTTTATTTTATTTAGTAAATAAAAGAAAGCAATTAACAAACGTTGGATTAACGTCTCGTTTTTTTCTATTTTAATACGATAATTATATGAAAGAACTGTAAGATAAGAATGGAATAAAATTTTTTAACTATTTGTTGAACCACGCAACAATTGAAAGAGTTGATTTCATTAGGGATCTTGGCGTAATTTTTTATGATAAACTTACATTTATAAAACATATTGACAAGATTTCAAATGAGGCGCTAAGTATATTGGGATTTATTTGTAGGGTTACTAATAAATTTGAAAGTATCGCACCAATCAAGTCACTTTATTGCTCCCTGGTTACAAGTCGTTTAGAATATATTCCTCCAGTCTGGTCGCTGGTCGCCCCATTATCGTGTACATTCTGATTCACTCGAGCGTGTCCAGAAGAAATTTCTAAAATATATTAATTTTAAACTTCATATTCCAGCTGCTTTATATAATTATAATCAATTGTCGTCTTCAGCAAATCTTTTAAGACTTTCTGATAGAAGAATCCTAATTGACCTAATATTACTTTTTAAGGTGATCAACTCATTAATTGACTGTCCAGATTTGCTGCAGTTGGTGTGTTTCCGTGTACCTGGTCGACATACCCGCCACAGATCTCCTTTTTGTACTGCAAGTTCTAGAACCAACTATCACATGCACTTGCCTATCCCTAGGCTCCATAGATTTGGCAATCAGTATGAGGACAAGGCTGATATATTTGGTTCTGGACTTGATAGTTATAAAACGAGTCTGATTTCTTTTTTTCTCTTGCAATATTATTCATAAACTTTTCTTTATATTAAAAAATGTGTTTCCTTTTTTTGTTTTTTCATATTTGTGTATTTATTTCGTTAATATTTTTGGTTGCTTATGTGTATTTACCTACTTGTTACTATTGTTATAGTTATGCAATTTTATAAATTTTTGGTATGTTTTTAAATATGTATTTTTTTTTTCATATTTATGTTCAATATATGTTAAAGGCAATTTATGCCGTTTATGTAAAATAAATAAAACGAATGATATAACTGTTAACTGTATCCTGTATGATAATAATGTCGTGCATCTTGCTAGCAGCAATGAAGACCTGCAATTCTTGGTAACGAAAGTCTACGATGAAAAGCTAGTTGATAAAGAATGTTGATAAATCAAAAGTAATGGTTTTTGAAAGGGATATAAATAAATGTTAGTTAAGTGTGAACAAAGATATTCTGAATCAGGAATAAGAGTTTGTGTATCTGGGAAGTATGTTTACTAGTGATGGAAAGACTGTAAAAGATATTTAAACGAGGGTGAGTGCCGGGAACAGAGTAAATGGTGCACTGAAATCTACCTTAGCAAACAAATGTTTGTCGTAGGCGGCAAAACTAGCAGTTCATGTTAATCACAATGCAGTTCTTCACAATGCAGTTCTTCACAATGCAGTTCTAGTGCCAACCCTAATGTATGGGAGCGAAGTATGGGATTGGAAAAAGTATGATGAAAGTAGGTTAAATGCTGTCGAAAAGTGATTCCTTAGGCGAATGTGTGGTAAAATGATGTATGATAGATGCACAAATGTCGAGATCCGTATAAGGCTGAGACATGCATTATCGACAGAATCAAGAAAGGGGTGCTGCGTTGGTTTGGACATGTAGAATGTAGAGCGAATGAGATGCTAGAGAACGGCTAAAAGGATCTACGATTGTTGACGGATGCAGAAAACGAGGAAGACCGAGAAAGACATGGCACGATCAAATTCATTAAATACTTGAAGATGGACATGTCAAGAGTAGGAATAATCGGCGTACATTCATGAGAAGATGTATGAATGTAGAGGAAACGAGGTCTTTATACAAATATAGAGTGGTGAAGCGTTCTCTCGTCTCTACGGGGAAACGGCGTGATGATTTGTTTTCTTGTTTGAACTTTACGAAAATCAACAGATGGAAGAATTGATGAAATATCAATGTTCAAACATAGACAAAAAAATGATGAATTTTACTCGGTTCATACAGTAGCCACTTACACCCTGTAAATGCCTAGACTTTCATACTCTTTCCCAAAAATGTTCTCCATCTCTGTTAGAATTTGTTAATATTTATTTGTTTATTGACGGTTCGTTCAATGAGCCTATTTACAAAATTGTGTTCCAAAAATAATTACAGCGGTAAACATTTACAATGTAAAATGTTACCACAGAACATGAAAAAAAAAGGAATCATTAAACTTAACAATTTAATGAAAATAAATTTTGTTTATGCTATACCATTTATCCAATTTACATTTTTTTTCTTAATGAGTATAGCATTTTCATTTTTATAATTGTATATTTTAAAGTCCTCGGCAAACCGTAAAATATAAACATATTTCTTAATTGTTTTTTTTATTACGTCAATTACCAAAAAATAAAATTGGTCCTAAGTGGGATCCTTAAAAACTCCATTTGTCGCCAAAAAAGATTGTGACATAAAATCATTAACTTAATATCTAGTTTTACAACCTTACAAATTCAGCATATTCCTAACAAATTTTATTTCTTCGTTAAAATTTTATGACAAACCTTGTCAATAACTTTAGTTAAATTGGTATGGATGGAATCTACTTGGCCTTATGTTTTTATTCATAATTTATTCGTTGATCAGTTTAGTAAAAAATCAAATTTCTCATAGTTGATTTGCCGAGAGTAATACAATGTTGAACTGGTGGTATAACGTGTCTATTTGAGAATTTTTTAGCCAAGTAGAAAGCTTTCAAATAGTTTCAGAATGGTCGTTTGATTGCAAATACGGATGTATTTTTTATGTTATTTTTCTTACTATTAATAAAAGTGAAAATTCAATGTGATCTAACTAAATACAAGTAAAAAAAACTGTGTTTTTAAAATTGTGTTTATTGTTTTGTGTTAAATTCCATTTTTCCTCGACAAATTAAACACTTTTCATTTCAGTTTTAATGTATACATCTTTGTTCATTTGCGTGTATTTGTACTTGTGTATCCACGTATTTTATCATTTGTGTATTTGTGTATCTATGTATTTAATCAGTACTAGTATACAAACAAGCGTTGAATAATAGATGATAGGTACGTTTATTCAACTCACCAGTTAGGAAACTAAGCCTTCTCATGGCCGGAAACGGATGGTTTCCGGAAGTGTCCAGCAAGTCCAACTGATATATTTCTCCCCTTATCCTGTACAGTTTTCTGTGGAAGTCTTCTATAGTCGGAGTGTAACTATCTTCAAACTTAGCGCCGAGGAATCTGGCCACGAGAGACGTCTTTCCGACGCGTGCTGACCTAAGACAAAGAGATAATACGTTTTACAAAGACATCAAAACGTAGAAATAGAAGGAGAAAAATATGGAAGGTCCCAGGAAAAAACCGTTTTTTTTTTGGTCATACAAAATATTCAATTATCCGCTAAGTACACATTCCATATACATACACCAAAACCGTTTGAGAGACCTGAGGGTTTCCTATTAGTTTTGCTCATAATTAAACATTTCTGTGTCGAAAAAGGAGTAACTTTTACAAATCTAAATTTATTGCCACAAAGAGGGATAACATTTTCGAAAAGGGAATTTTGAAGTCTAGACATTTACAGGGCTAATGACCTGTCGTTAGGCGGTTAAAGTGACCATTTTACACACTGTGTGACATTTAGCAAATGTTTGTGTTAAATTAAAAAATATTAAAACTTAAACTTTTGGCCGCTAGCGCCATTTGTTACGGATTATTTATCAAATGGAAAATATACTTTTTTTATGTGCTGTACTACCGCTATAGACATTTTATTAGAATTTTAGCAGCTTACCAATCTAAAAACTCACCGCTCGCACTGATACATACATTTACGTATTATATATTATTATACTATATTGGCTCTAAATGTTATCATCTTTGCTTTCTTTACTTAAACATTTCCCAATAAAAGTATTCAGGGTAATAGCAAATACGATTAAACGGTAACAACGATAACAAAAACTCCGTATAGAGTGAAAAGGCATTTCCTTTGTCGATAAATGCAAATATTAGTGGAAGGTTTAAGTTCGTGTTTGCATTCGACGCGACTCGGTCGTTCGGTACCTAGTCAGTAAGATCGGTAAACATATTCTGAATCTCTGGTTGCGTGCTTTGCAATACATGCTAAAGAGGGGTGTGTAGATAAACGGTTAACGTTGTTTCCAAGTGGATTTAACACCTCGCATCTAATTGCTAAAATTTAATTCTATTTTACAGAGTTCATATTTGTAGGTAGGGAGCAAATCATAAAATAAACCTTATCCTTTACAAGCAAAATATTTGAATAAGTCAACTTTGAATTTTCATTATCTTGTGTCCCTATCGGCACTCGGTGGTGCATAAGGCACTGGATTAGTACATCAAATGCAGCGGAACCATTTTATTTTTTTTAATAAAATAAAACGTTTCTATGATTGACCCAAGCATTTCTTGTTTTGTGACCATTCTTTACGAGTTGTAAAAAACTTACCATAAGAAAATGGGAACCAAGTTTTGGTAGAGCGGGGTGCAAACCTCGGACCTTTGAGTTCACGAGACTACGCCTGTTAAATGGAGCACTGCATTGGCGCTTCAAGCGCAGCGTATCACGATCATTTTTCTATATGGAAGGTAGGGTAGGTTTATCATTTCTACGGTACAGGTGGTCGGTCCAGGAACAATTCAATATTGCAGTATAGAACCAATTTAAAAACAAATATTTCGCGTCCCCCCCGCCAGAAATTAAACCTAGAACCTCAAGCATAGCAGATTACTGTTTAGACATATTAAATTGTTTTTACTCACAAACACGAATCAAAATAAGCACAAATATGAGATAAATTTTAGGATTGTAATGTACTTTTACGTACTTGGCAAAACACGAATGATTGATTAAAAAAAGATACTGCCATACGTAGTAAACATATCAATTGTTTGTGCGGCATATAGGTAAATATTCTTGTTTTTTTAAAAAATATCGTAGTGCTCAAGCATAATGTGTTAAGAGTATAGGCACTAAAATAGTAACGTGTCGGTACATTATATATGTTGAAGTTGCAAGCGGCGCGAGGCGGCCGGCTCTATTCATTCGGGTTTTGCCTTCTTAGTCACTCAAACGCCTTTGCTATTATAATTGTACTAAACATTTTAATAAAATTGTTGTACGAAATATCAGAGTTTTCATTATTAATCTTAAAAGTATTTTTCGAACCTGTCAATTGCAATTACTTACAACTGAATTACTTAACGATCTGAATGACTTATTCTGGCCTGGGCCAAAAATATAAATAATAAATTCACAAATATAAATAATCATTGCTTGTTATTTGTCGAATTTAAAAAGACGTTGTGTATCACTTAGAAGGCTATATTTTCATAAAAGCAGTTTTTTGATGTAAAATAATATAAATCAATTCTGAATTGAGTTAGAAAATATAAAACACTGCTGATAAAACAAGTTGTTTCATATTTTAATAAAGAAGGAAAACCCTTTTTGAGATAGGGTAAATCTAGATATTTGTTGAACTTACGACTTGTAATGGGCTAGTTTGAGTAACATAATTACACTCATTGTAATATTTGGAATTCTGCCTGTTTGAATATGTATACTTCTTCGTTTTGTCTGTGTGTTCAAAATTCTTACGGATTATTTATTAATTTTATAGATGTATATTATACAGAGGTTCATTATTTCAGGTCCCGACTAGCTAGGAAATTCCTGTGTTGAGGCAGGACTTTCTTTGTTAAATGTGTTTTTTCATTAATTATTATTCCCTTCCCGCACCTAATGGTGCATAGAGCACTGCATTCGTACACCAACTGCAGCGTATTTTGATTATTTTTGTTACATGATGGTAATTCTGGTAATATCAGGCTTACGCTTCAGGTGCCACTCCAGGGACTATGAAATATTATTGTGTAAAAACACCCTTTTAAACAAATATTTCATATCAACCTTGTCGGGAATCGAACCCGAGACCTCTCGCATTTTAGGCAAACGCGCTGACCATTACACTGCGAGGATTTTAATTAAATGATGCTTATATAATTTAAATTGATAATAGTAATATTTAAAAAAATATATATATATGAATGAGGAAACATACCAATAATAATACAAATTCAAGCAAAAATATTTATTACAAAATATAATATAGTAAATAAGAAAGCTAAACATAAATACGAATGATATTTAAATATAAAAATACGTATGTATAAAAAAAAAAGAGATTTTTCAAACTTAAAACCGACACAATTTTAAGTCATAGAAATAATTTAAAGGATATAAAAAGGTTTTCTTTTAATCCACCTGCTCACTATCTTCTTATTGCAGGGTCCAAAAAATTTTTTTTTCATTTCAGAGTGATTATTTTAACGTTAAGTAAAATATTCATATACGGAAATATGGTTTCGAAGTACCGAAGTATAAACGAGTACATTTTTGTTATTTAACATTTGCGCCTTTGGAAATATCGTCAATAATTACAACAAAAACATTTGTAAAATAATAGATATACAAGACTGTGACTGTTAACGAAAAGGCCACTGTAAATGAAAATCGAATTTCATTCAATTTTGTTGTTGGGAAATATTTGAGAAAGGAATAGGAACATGGAATGGATACCTACCTTTAATATGGTCTGAATGTTCTTCAATTTCTGGCATTGGATGACCAAATGAACTATAAAATGAGACAATGTTTTCCAAGACGCGCGACGATTAGAACCACTTTTTTATCCGATTTTATGTCAAGTCAAAAATGTTGTTTGGTTTTTGTTCTAAATCCGAATCTTCTAATTTTGAATATCTTCTATCTTGATGTTAGGTTAGTACCATAAGGATGGGTCAAAGGAAGGATGGGAATGAAAGGTAATCGGCCAGGAATAGTATCGATAAATGAAGTTATTTACTTAACAGTGACATATTTTATGGGTAATTTTGAATTTTCTTAGACAAATACAAAATATTTTTACCTTGAGTTATGAATAATATTTAGTATTTATGTTCCTTCACAGCGTCATGTGAGACGGTTTTTTATAGTTAACCATCAATTCAATTTAGAAATTGATTTGATGTACTGGTTTAGCCCTAAGCGTGGCAATACCAAATATAATTTTGTCTTGGAATTTCATGTCATAAACTAAGAGGTTTTAATACTCAAGTAATAAAAAAAATTGCGCTTATATCTCACTTAAAGCGCCATTAAATAGTATATCGAATAAGAATTAATGGATGTTTTGAACTGATATAAAATTTTCTCACAATGATATACGTAGATGTAGATATTAATCATGATTTAAATCGTATTTTATATTATTCTTTCAAACTTTTGAATAACTTCCATGACTTTTCGGGGGGCATATTTTTTATTTTATCATATTGGGAAATCAATTGCCATACATTTTTTTTTCGATAATTTAATTCACAGTACTACACTGAAAAAACAAAAATTACAAGAAGATGCATTTGAAAATACAAAAAATAAGTTTGTGGGTGTATGATATGGATGTGTTTCTGTCTCCAGGCGTAGTTCAAATATAGTTCTATGTATAAAATAAACCCAGAAACCTGGACATGTGTTTTTTACTTGATGGCTGCTCTCAGGTAAAATTCTGAATAACAAATTCCGCCTCGTTGTCGCGTTGTTGGTGCGTTTGTCTGCCATTCTTGATGTCCTAGGTTTGATTCCTGACAGAATGGACGTAAAATATTGATATTAAAAGATTGTTCAAATTACAATATTTAATTGCAATTAGACTGGCACCTGATGGGTAAAAGTGATCACCGTACCTTTATGTATCGACTGATCGAAATATGAAACATTTGGTTTACCAATGTAGTACCCCATGCACCGCTGGGTGCGGTAAGACAAATGATAATGATGATGATATGTGTGAACTAAATTGTAGGTATGAAAATAAAGCGTAAAAACTAGTTATTAAGAAAAAAAGTTCAAGATAATAATTGTTTAGCAACAATGATTTTGAATGTGGATGTACTAAAACAAAACATGCATATTATATAAAAACATGCGTTTTAATGTTAATCTCAACGATCTACAGGAATGTTATGTGCTTGAATATATGATGTTTATTAAATGCCATATAGTGTTCACAAAGTCGCCAAACAACTACTATGCCTCCTGTAAAGGCATGAACTGTCGACAAATTACCAGCCGTAAACATCCAGGACCACAAGAATGTGATGCCTTGTAAAATAAGCAAGCACAGTTTAGGATCTTGGAAAGCAACCATAGTTTATGGTAAAGCATACCACACAATACATAATGTAGGCATTTTTCTTTGGAAATTAATATTTCCATGCTTTTTGGTGGAACATTGCTGGGATTTGAGGTTGTGGCAGCATTGAAGCTGGATGCCTAACTGCCATTCTTCCTAATTTTGCTAGTTATTCTTCTTATTTTTGAAAATATTTGTTTTGCTTCTCTCTTTTCAGTTTTATTATTTTTAAATCTTTTTTGTTTACTTTTGAATGTTTTATTTGTTTTAAATAGTTTGTATCTGTTTAGTTTTCATATGAATTAAGTTATTCTTTACCTTATCTTCTAATTTTTTAATAATTTTTAATGGTTATGACCGCTTAGGTATTTCGCGCAATCGAACTCGAATAAAAAATATTATTACTACAATATTACTTTTTAATTACATTCTGTTAAAAAAATTATAATCATTAACTTTGTTACAATTGAGATCAAAACATGGATAAAAAACGTTTCAAACGGTTCATGGTTTAATTTTTTTATTGTTTGTTTTCATTATATCAATGTTTTATCTACGCAATTCCGATTAAATGTTGTTTTTACAGAGTAAGTTGCTAAAATTATTTCATTGTACCCCGATCAAAAGCAGATAGTATCCAAGCATATCAATTATAAAAACCTTAAGGGAATATTTTGGCCCTTGTCATCCCTTTTTCAATATACCGAGCACCTCTCTAGAGAATTATTTAGCCCACGCCAACTGTAGACATTCTTCAGCTGTCAATCTGTGTCTCTTCAAACTTCATTAGATTCCGGTTATCTGATAATAATTTTTATATTCATTTCTGTGAAATTCAGTTAGATACTCCCAGGCGGTGTGGATTGTGCTAAAGGGTCGGCATTATTAGAATCACCATCGTGAATTCATATGAAATTTACTCAAGTTATTCAAGTTGTTTAAAATACTTACTCGTCAATAAGTTCTCATTTTGATTCAAAGTATTTTTTTTTTAAATATCAACAAAGTTTTAAGTATGCTCAAATGTAGTTGATAAATGATAAATTTTGCACGCAACATAGTGTGCAAAGTGATAAGTCAGAAACACTGTTTAAGTTTAGACTTACGTTTTTCCTTTTTTAAAAAAATGTTATTACTATTTTGTTTTATTTTTACATCTGAGCATGTTTTTCATTCTTTATTTCCATTCTTAATTCTTAATTACTCTTACAAATTTTCTTCATTTTTAATATTATTTCCATTTGTAAATACTCACTACAAACTACAAACCTTAAAATATTTTTTTTTCACTTAAATTTTAATTTTTAAACAACTTTCATTTATGTTTTCTTTTTCCTTCTCTTTTTTATACTTTCATAATTAACCTTACATTTAATTGCTTTTTAATATGGAAACTTCACTGGTCCATTAGAATTAAGTCCAATTGTGTAAAATATTAAACTTTGTAACTGTACTGTATGTTTCCTGAATAAAAGAAAATAAAAATAAAAAATAAAAAAAAATATTACTTTCGTAAAAGAGTTTCTTAGAATGATTTATTTCCTTTTTTTATGAAAACTTAAAAATAATAAATTAAAATATTTCCATGTTTTAATGACTAACTGGGTGTGAATAACCGTATTTAAGCAATCGAACGAACCAATTATGAAGCGCGAAGGAGAAGACCCTACATAATGAACATTTTTTATTTGTTCGTGATTATTAAAACTTGGACCCTCATGCTTTAAGGCGAGTGTTTTGGCCATGACACCTTGGCGATCGCCTGGAGTATTTTTAAATAACAAAAAAACATTTCACTTGCTAAACGAATACGCTACGAATTAAGTTTAATATGATGGTTTTATAATTACTTTAATTTATTTATTTGCACATGTTGACTATTCTAACCAGTTAAGACAAAACATGTATTGGCATTATTAATATGTTAATGTTAAATTGTAAAAAAATAGCAATGAATTGACATCAGGCGGGTAGTTATTCCATTGTACCGTCTGCGTCGGTCTATACAATATCATCTGAATGGATTCCATGTTGCTGTGCTAGCTGTATTTCCCTCTATTCATAGTCTCGCCTTCTTCGTGTTCATCCCCTGACAATGGATAGACTTTGCTTGTTAAATCATCACAGAATTCCCCGCATCGGTGAAAAGTATCTTGTTGATAAGCTACGTGCCACTGACAAAGGTCCATGAATATTAGGTGCTGAGGTTTCAGCATTCAGTATCCAAATGCTTAGATTAATGGAGCTGCTTTGCACAGGGGTGAGTGGTTGGAATGAATAGAGTTTTGACTGAGATATTATGGAGTTGTGTGAAAAGTAATATGTCGACTTGTAGACAACGTAACGGCTTGGTAAAAATGAATTTCATGTTGAAGATAATTTCCTGCCAGTCCGTCGTGCCTCTATACCAAAAATAGTCGTTTTTCAAGTTGTTTTATAAAATTACCAAGAAACCGTCAACTCGGAATTAAAGGAAATAATCACTGAGCCAAAAAATTTATATGATTTAATTTGGGTAATTTGATTATTTTTGCTTTCTTCATTTGACTCGAAGAATTTTTTTATTATTATATTTTAATAATTACTAGATCGCATTATCACAATATACCTTACATTAATATTCTCGTACATAATATTTTCAAAAATTTTTTGATTATGCATACATACTTAGGCTCGTTGAAAAAATATGTTTTTATTCAGAAAACACATAAGCGTAATTTAAACTGAGTTGTGTTCCTGCGTTTGTGTCGCTGACAAACAATTTAATTGCTGTTTTATAACTAAGTTTCTTGCCGTTAGCTAAAATAGCCATAAAATTGAAATATTTGGGTTTATTTAAGAAATACATTTATTTTTAAATAAATGTTAAATATAAAAGTATTTACCTTTATTTTTTTGCATAACAACAGGCCAGGAGGCCAAATTACAGTGGTGAATTTCATCACAGAACACCCAGGCTTGAGAAAAATCCCATTTTAATTTTTGTGTTCTCACCGGGAATCGAACCCGGAATCTCCAGTGCGCGAGTCAAGCGTCTTGACCACTACACCATGGAGGCAGGTTTTAAACAGGTTACACATCTTTTGGAAAGAAATACGCGTTTTCTTACTTTTGAAGAAAACCTGATTTTTATTATGACTTTTCAAAAATCAATCAAAAACAAGATATTTTTAATGATTCATGCTGGACTTTTAAGTTTATTTTTAACAAAAAAATATGATTTTCAATTTTTTGTTTGATTTTTTTATTGGGTAAACAAATAGTATGCACACAAATATTGTCTATTTCTTTGTATATTAGTGAAGGACACTCGTGCACACACCAAAAAACTGTTTACACTTAAAACAATAATTTAAATTTTGTTTAATTAATTTATTTATTTGACATAAACCTTTTTCTTTACCATATGAACACCTCATTGGGCATAACCCGTGTTGAGGCATTTATTTACATTATTTTTATATTATGTTCTAGTATATAATAAATTAATATAATATAATAGAAAACTCTGTATCGATACAAACATAAATTATAAATAGCAGACAATAATTCCGAGTTCAAATAGACTACTGTTTTGGTGGGGTGACCATCTCAAGGCAGTTCTCGGGACCCAAATCCTGAAGTTATTTTTTAACAGATAATTTTCATTTCTAATTTTAAATCGAGAGGTAAAGTCTTGTAAATTATTTTATATTTTAAAAACATAACAAATGTTTAAGAGATAAAAAATTAAATACATGTTTAAAATAATAAATTTAATTAAATATATGCTTCTCTCAATATTTCAATGATTTTTTACCTAAATTTACATACATTGTCATAATAAATAATAGCTTCGGTAAATCTATTGTTATGTTGGTTGCATATTCTTGGTATTGTAGATAGTTTCAAATAATTTGCAGACGCGTTGTTCATGTAAAAAATAAGATTTTGTCTAATTAAACTTGGTTGTGATAACATTTTTGAGTAATAACTAAAACAATTTTTTTTTGCACCACAACAGGCCAAGTGGCCCAATTACAGTGCTGAATTAGAGAAAAGAATGCCCAGGATTGAGGAAAATCTTTTTTAGTTTTCAATGGGATTTACTGTTGATTTGTGATCTTATCGGAAACCAAACCAGAAAACCCATCGTCAACTTATTGAGCATTGGGGAAATAGTATTTATTTATTAATTTACACGCCCTACGGGCTTTAACATTTATTAGAAATACATTCAAGTGCAGCAGTGAAACATAAGTATGTACATTTAGTTAAAATTAAAATTAAAATAAGAAAAACTAAAAGATACAATAATAAGTAAAAATAAAATAATGTACCAATATAGGTATATAGGTATATGGAAAAATATTCAATAAATTTACATATAAAAACATACATACTCACATATACATACATGCATGCACATATACGTATATGCATATAAATATACATGTTTAGTCACGTAGAACGAGTGGCCGACGAAAGAATGGTAAAACAAGTATACATGGCGAAAATGAACGGCAACGTGAGACGAGGACGACCAAGGAAGGCGTGGCATGATCAGATAAACCAAAATCTTAAGTCTGGTCATGTCAAAAGCAGACAGAACCGAAGGGCATGTATGACAAGATGTATGAATGTGGAAGAAGCTAGGAATGTATGCCAGGATAGACGTGTGTGGCGGTCCATTCTCTCTGCCTACCCCTGCGGGGAAATGGCGTGATGGTAGAAGTAGTAGTAGTAGTAGTATTACACATAAGTATAAACATTATTATAGAGATACATGAGAAGAAAAAATAAGTAAATAAAGAACAATATTAAGAAATTTTATGAAGATTAATTTATAAACTTTTAAATACTTAACCTATAATTATATAAAAACAGACGAAATATATCAACTTCACCATACTCGTTACCTAGCCGCTGGCCGCTGGCCGGTGTAGTGTAGGTATTGGTGAATTGTAATAATAATTATGACTGCCAGGAGATTCAAAAAATAACTTTAGCTGCCAACATTACAGGTACATATTAATGCCAATAACACTAGTTGATTCTGGGACGTCCAATACGTCATTTGCTTTTTTATATAAGTTTAATAAATTATTCATAATTCTTATTTTACAAAGAGTAAACATATTTAGTGTACATAATAAATTATCGTTATCAATATTTTGTGTGGGTCTATTAAGTTTGTAATTGATGAATCTAAAGAATTTACGTTGTACTCTTTCTAACTTTCAAATATGAACATCGTAATAAGGTGACCAAATTGTTGAATGTTAATTAATTACTTCTAACATTCTAATATTAAGAACCTTTATATTGGGGTCGCTATTTAATTGACTAATTTACACATTATGTTTGTAAAAAACGTACTATGTATTTTTTCGTGTCGCAGGCAACAATAACCAATTATCAATGTCACTCATTAAAAATTTCTGTCACACTGTAGAATTGGGCTATTGATGTGTCATTTTTAAACAACATTTATTATTTTACTTATCTTTTCCAAAATACGGCCTACACAATACGGGTAGTAATTTTATCCACAGCCTATCATTAATGAAAGTGCCTTCATTATATTTAACGACGGAAAATATCAATTGGCGGAACAAATGGCTCAACTTATATCGATTAAGTAAATGGGTCTACACACGAACAGTTCTTGCTTTGAATTTATAAGAATCAACGCATATAGAAAATAATATAGATAGATACAGAAAACGAGAAAGACCGAGAAAGACATGCACGATTAAGTTCTACAAATACTTAAAGGTGGATATGTCAAGAGTAGGAATAATCGGGGTGCGTGCATGAGAAAATGTATGAATGTAGAGGAAGCGAGGTATGTATGCTAAGACAGAGTGATGTGGCGTTCTATCCTCTCTGCCTACCTCTAGTAACGGCGTATTAGTTTGTTTATTTGTTTTAAGAAAAAAAAGTATATGATTAGTTCAATGAAAACATCATTATCATCATTCCCTTTTCGCACCTAATAGTGCATGGGGCACTGCATTGGCACAACAATCGCAACGTATCATTTGTATTACATGGAGGTAAGATGATCAGTCATACGCTTCAGGTACCAGACCAGTGACTATGGAATAGTTTTAGTTGTAAAACACCCTTTTAAAATGAATATTTCATATCAAGCATGTCGGGAATAGAACCCGAGACCTTTTGCGTGGTAGGCAAACGTGCTGACCATTACAGCACGAGGCCGAGTTTAATGAAAACAATCATACATTATTGTTTAAATATCACGTATATGTATGTATATGTTCTAGAAATGTATTATTTACATTTACAATATTTTAAGTAAGTACCTATATCCAAACTTTTATTTAAAGACTTAAGCTAGGGTTTCCTAGGACAGCGGTGCCCGTATTTTAACGGCCGTAGTGAACGGTGATGCAGTGGAAAGCCATCGTAAAGGTGATTAGAGAGTGGTTTCCTAGGAAAACGGTGTTAAATGGTGTTGATAACACCGTTTTCCTAGAAAACCACACTCTAGTCACCTTTGCGATGGCTTTCCACTGCATCACCGTTCACTACGGCCGTTAAAATACGGGCACCGCTGTCCTAGGAAACCCTAGCTTTATACTGGAACATAACACTCTTAGGATTCAATCTAAAGGGATCGATATGTCCATAACACCTGATTTAATTTTAAAATATTTTAGTCAAAAAATTAGTTATCATTCGGAATAATGGTCAATTGCATTAATATGGAAAATTGCTATAAAACTTTAACAGAAAGTCGGGGGATATCGCATATATATGTAGGAATTTAGAATAATACTCGTATCCAAAAAAAAATAGACAATAGTTTTAAAAAAAGTGATAAACACGCCATTGTCAGACCATACGCCCAGTAAATGTATAGATTAACACGATTCCCAGTAATTCATTCATTTTGGTTAGGATCGTCCAAATTGTCGACACATTCTTCGATTTATTGTAATGAGCCAGAAGAACCAGGATTTGTATAGATATTGATTTTTTACACTTTACTCACCTTGGTATAGCAAGTTTCTATTAACATTTTTTTTGATATTATAAATGAAATAACATGTTAAATTAATAAAGACAGGCATCGTGGCGCAGTTAGTTAGACGGCTAACTGTGATACTGGCGTCGCGGGTTCGATTTCCGTTAGTAACAAAAGAAAAATACCAAGAAAGATTTTTTTCCCAATTGGTCTGGGTGTTGTAGTGTATTTTTTATTACCTTCTTCCAAATCCCCTCTATTCCACCTGCTAACAAGCTTCAAAATAGAGCGGTTTATTCCTTTAAAAAAACAAAATGTAAAAAAATCCTGTCAAATCGTAAACTAAAATGGGTGAAGACTTTTATTTAGCAGATTTTCAGCGTATAGAAATTGGCATTGGACACTATTGTTATTTTAATCATTATTAAATAAATTCATGCTATATTAACAAATTACAACAGGGATGGAGAAAATTTAAGGGAAGCGAAATTCTAGGCATTTACAGGGCTTATGACCAGTCATTGGCTGGTTTGAGTGGCTACTTTACACACTTTGAAACATTCACCATTTTGCTAGAACATCCATATTTCTTCAATTTTTTCATCTGTTGATTTCAGTCAGGTTAAAAAGCTGAAACCTTTATTGTTGTAAAGACATTTATCTGATCAAATTATTGCACATACCAAGCAACGCCAACGCCTGAAAACAATACTAGATTCATTGTTTTGCAGTGAACTACTATTGTTCAGGGTAATATCATCATCTTTATTACATAATCAATAATACTTAGAAAGTCTACGAATTCAAATAGAAAATAAACATTATATATCAGTGATATAAAGACAAATAGCAAAGTTTATTCAAGCCGTTGAGAGAAATGTTTTTTGATCAGAATATCAGAAATAAAAGTACCCAATGGTACAATAATTAGGCGCTGTCATCTCCCTAGAAAACAATACAGAAACTCTAAATTTGGTATTTAATGGTAAACAATAACATTGTACAATACTTATACATAATATAAAATTGTAAAATTATTATTATTTTATAATATTACATTAATTTTAAGGGAGCAACTTAAGGCTGGTATGCTTAAATTTAATCTTAGTTGGTGGGGCACTTTAACTTTTCCGAAACCAATCGAGTCCATTTTTGAACCCATTGAGACCTCACGTTGAGATCAACACTTGTACTGGATCATTTCAACCATCACAAATCCTGTTGCTCAGGAAATGCTTCCGTGGATTAAGATTGAATCTGGTTTTCTCCAGCCTAAGCATGTGGCCTCGAAGACGAGTATCTTGTTTAAGCTTGAACATTGGATCCAAATTCTAACAACTATAATGAGTGTTGAGTATCTTGTATGTCTCTATAAAAGTATCAAGTCACCCCTTTCTTACCGTTCCTGCAGCGTTGTGAGACCAAAAGTTTCCAGTCTGTCCACATATGGAAGCCAATTCGGGCTTGGCAACAACTAGGCTTGGCAACAACTATGGTGACAACTATGGCGACAACTGGACAACTATGTTCGTCTTTGGGTTATTTCTAACAAGCTGGTATCCTTAACAAAGTATAAATTCCACACCTGAAATCCGTATTCGAGAGTAGGTCCGATATTGGATATGTATATTGTGAGAAGGCTTTTGTTATCAAGTAGATAATTAAATTGGATTTTTTTGTTTTGTGGTATTTCCATTTTAAGTCAGCTCTTATTGTTATTTCGAGGTCTTCTTGTTGTTTAACAGCTTTGAAATCTACATCATTTAGACTATTTATAAGTTAAGGGTCTTTCGAGCCGATGTGAAGAACTGTTGATTTATTAACGTTGAGTTTGAGAAGTTTCTTGGTCCATTCATGAATACTGTCCTGATCTTGCCGTAGTTCAGTTAAGTAAATAAGTGGGTTAGCATACAATTTTGTATCATCTGCAAAAATTTTGGACTTTGGCTCTATGATTGCTGATAAATCTATAATATAGAGTATGAAGAGAACCGGACCAAAAACGGATCCATGCGAAGCGCCTTTAAATACTTGTTCTTCACGTGACTGTACATTACAAACTTGAACTTAGTAAGTTCGTCCTGTAAGAAAGTCTTCAATCCAGTCGTTAACCTTTCCCTGGATCCCTATGAGGTTCAGTTTGGCAAACAGGCTTTAGTTGGTACTCAATCAAATGCCTTTTCGAGGTCTTAATATATAATATCAATTGGGTAACTTTTATTGTGTTCTATGGTCTATTCCTTTAAACACTCGAGGGGATTAGATACTGTGGATCTTCCCATGAAAATTAAATAGCACATAAAAAAAGAAATGAAAGGCACACTAAGAACGAAATTTAAGATTTACTAGCTGCAAAGGAATCTGGGAGTCAAAGCGAAGGTCAGTCAACGTTTAGCGATGATATTTAACTTACAAAGGCACCAAGTATAAGAAAAATAATAAGTTTTTGGGCTTTTTTCTATAAAAAAGGTGCATTCAAAAATTGACTATTCAAAATGCACCACTTCAATTTGTAGTAAATATAAAATTGATTTTTACGTAATTTGCGCTAATAAAAATTATTTTTACTTTTTTTTGGAATAAATTCTTATAATTATTTTAGTTCGCCAAAAAAATGAGGTAATTTAATCTTTATTTTTTTTTATAAGAATCTACACATAAAGTCATGTTCTAAAGGTCTAAAAATTAGTGCCATAAAAACAATATTTTTATATAAATACGGTTTAGAGAAAAATTATATTAATTCGTTTTTTATCAATAGTACCTTTGCTTCATATATATGTCTAATATATTATGTTTTTAATTAGAAATATCCACCTCTAAAATTGTTCGTCGAATCGACGAATGGTTTGGTTTAATCCCAGTCCTGGGTTAATCTCTATATTCTTTTTACTAATGTTACTTAACATATATTGCCGGCGCAACGACGGTATGGAATTTAGGCAGTAACATGACTTATCTTTCATTGGCCGGTCGTTCGCAAAACTAGCCAGACAGGTCGTAAGCCCTGTCCAATACCTAGTTTGCATAATTTCCTAATCAAAGGTGTTTTCACTCTCTCTTTCAATAAGTTTTAATATAAATAACTCCATAGGCAGTAAATTTGGGGTTTAAAAATACTTTAAATATCGTTAAGAATTTTTTCATTTCAAAATCTAATACCAGACCTCTCATCATCAAAATAATGCAAAGTAGGATTTTAGAGGTTAACATAACTAAAATACTCGTGAAATTATAGATACTTAACAGATTTATTCATAAGTTTTTTATAACTATTTCAATCCTTCAAACTGTTTTCTTTGATTTTAAAACTTTTTAGACAAACAAGTAATTTCAAACATAGTAAATATATTTATTAAAACGAATACGCTTTAATTTATTACATTACATTATCATTCATCTATTTCAGTAGTTTTTAATTAGTTTTTCTTTGCCTAAAATAATTAATCTTAACCCCATTAATGTTGTTTGGAAAGCGGATAGACGCTTCCATTCAACAGTTAAAAAAAGCTTTCACATCAGCTTCGGAGCTTTTTAAATTATTCACAGCTCATTCAACTGGACAAGGTATGGTTTGCTTAAAATGAATGGAACATTATGCAAGGCCACTAGCCTAAAATAATAGTCTATAAGTGACTACAAAGCCATGTTTCCTTATTTGATCAAGTTTAAATACACGCTTTATCGTTTTATCGTACCACTACATAATTTCTGTCTTAATTTTTTTTCTATTGACGTTTCTACAAACATAACTACTTTTCCAATAGGAACCTTAAAGACTCTTGTTTCTTATCAAATTATTGTAAAAATTATCCCACATTATTATTTATTATTGAATTTATTTTTAACAAAATATTTGTCTGTTTTTCACATTTGTTTTATTATATTATTGACACTATTATTGATTTAAAATATTATTTTAAAACACATTATGTGTCCGGGTGAAAAACGGTGGGTAAAACTTGATGGAGATACGCATAACAGAAGGAATGCTGGGGACTGTATTAAAAATTGTTCTTACTTTTAAATTCATCCGTTCATGTTTCATTTATGAAGCACTTCACAATTCACAATAACACAGATACCGGCATCGTGTAGATGATGATGAGATGTATATTTTAGGCTATTTATGTAACACTAATTGTACTTTGTCAAAAGTATGCAGGTGCAGGTTTATGATAAAGACTTATCAGCGTAACACTCGACACAATGTCTTAGTCACAGGACGGTAGGACAATAACAGTTTTAATTAGGAAGAATGTAAGTAGGATCGGAATATTTACAGCCTTATGAGTTTAAGAATAAAAAATGTTAATTTAGTACTCACAATATGTATTTACATACAAGTATAAGAACAATAATGGAAAATTTAATATGAAATTTATATTTTACTACCCCCGAGCGTGTGAGTGATTCTTAATATGCGTGTAATTGTATTAGAGCAATTGAATTTTCCGGCCGACAACGAGTAACGTATTGCTTTTATTTTGAATTGTTTGTTTGTGTTTTGCTTGCTGAGCTAAATATTTCATTTAATAAATCACAGGACAGCAGATACGCGAATGGAGAAATAATATTCAGTGAATAAAAAGTCATTACAGGTTTTCATTTCTATGCATGGGATAAAAGATCAATAGTACATGGAAAAAACAGTGCAATGTTTTTTCAAATTATAAAATAATAATTTTAAAGATATTGTTCTGGTTTCTGAGTTGGCCCTTGATGTACCGGGCTACCGCACCCGTCACACGAATCTATCTCTTTTCCATGTACCTACAGTTCGCACCAACTATGCACAGAACTCTCCTCTGATTCGCTTGGCGCGTAATTATAACGTTTTTTTTAATAGCAAAGATATATTTAACTGCAGTAAACACACTTTTAAAATAAGAATAAAAAAACTTTTATTTGAAAAAAAATATGTTTCTTTATAAAAAATATTTTTTTACTTGATAAATGTAAGATGTTTATATTCACTCATATCAAACACACACTCACCTTGTCCATAAACCTACCATAACACCCATATACACTTACAAACATATTCATAAAACTACCAAAACCACACTTCTCTCACTTACCCACGCATCCTCACACCCAAAAACTCGCACACATGCACTTATACATGTATTTATATGTAATATCTGACTGAACTGGATTTTTATAATTGTATATGTGTGAAATATTGATTTGGCTTAATTATATGTTTTTTTTATAATGTTGTGTATATTTTTTTGTATTGCTGTTGTTTTTCTGAATAAACGAGAAAAATCCTTTATTAATGTTACATAATTTTTAAAATCAAACAAATTTAATTTAAATACTGTAAATCTGGGGTTGATCTGAGTTAATTTAGCAAGTTTAATGTGTGTAGGAGCATGACTAGAAATGCGCCATGGAAACAACGTTGCCAACCTCCATCAAGTGAAAATCGGCAGACTTTTCTTTTGTAAAGTGTTTGAAATCTTACTGATCAGTTTTTAATAATAGAAAGTGATTCAAATATAAGTAATAACGTATAAAGTACCTATAGCTAGTGGTTACAATTACACAGCGTTTTTATAAAACTATCTTATTTTGGCGGTTTGCGGAAGACGGAATCAATTTTTATCATAATTGAACCATGGTGTATTTTTACCCCGCAGTGATTTATGATTTTTGTTTGCAAGTAACAACAATGTCTCGAATACATACAAGTATAACAGACCATGCGAGGACTACCAAAAATGAAATTAAAAATCTGCCGAATTGCATGAAGACGGGAAAAGGTATAAGAGAAGCAGCAAAAATATCCAGAAGTTTTATATCTAACTCATCGTTGTTACTGGAAGAAAGTACAATAGCTTACAAAAGGTATTCTTGGTTCTGAATAACTTAAAAATATTAAATCCACTACTTCGTTTAATCTTACCCGTGCATTGGTAGAAGCGAACAATTAGGTATCTTGCTAGATTTACTTTAAGGATAAATAACTAATACGCATTACAAAATTCATTCCAATTCATTTGAAATCCAACTTACTCTGCCGCTTTTTCGATATTGTTCCCTCTCCTCGGGACAACCATGGTGTTTTTTTTATTTTTTATTATTTATTGAAGATATCAACAGTAATACATGAAAAAAAAAATTAACAAATAAAATATACAGAGAATAAAATCAATGACAGATATTCACAGAAATACATTAAATACACGTACAATACATACTAGTGTGTTTGTGTGAGAGGATGGGTGAGTGGGTGTTATATTGGAATGAGGGTGGACATGTATGTAAATATTATTTCACAAGTGTCGAAAATATAAAGATATACAAAATATTTAGAATTAAAGATAGAATAAAATAAAATAAAATGAAATGAGACTTTATTATTAAAACTAAGTATAAGACAAAAAAGTATGTTTAAAGACGCGCATTTTAAATGTCATATTTTTACAATCAAATGGGTCAATAAGGAGAAAGTTCAAATTATATTCACGAGCAAAACGTATAAGTGGAGAGTTCTGGGCATAGTTCGTACGAACTGCTGGCACATGAAATAGAGAGCTCGACGTGTGACGGATGCGGTAGCCAGGGACATTTAATGATAACTCTGACTTAAGAGCCGTACTATCAAGGCGTCCACTGAGTATGTCATGTAGGACCCCCATGTCTAATAGTAGACGGCGATCTTCTTAACTAAGCAAGTGGTGCTTTTTGCAGGAAGACACATAATTGAGATCGGTATTCCTGCATCTCCAGTTAAGATGTCTAAGAAATGTCCATTGAATTTTCTCAAACCTTTCTTTATGTGTGACACATTGTGGAGACCAAAAAGAAGAAGCATACTCGAGCAAACTGCGAACATAAGCAAAGTAGACCATTTTAATACACGCGCTATCTTTAAATACCTGACATGTACGAAGTACAAAACCAGGATTTTTATGTGCACGGGTCAGTTTACTCCTATCCGAGCTCCCCTATACTTACATATATATAGACACAGTCTTACCGGAAAAGAAAACTTGGCGTTAGAACGATTGCATAACTACCGAAAAAATATGAAATAATCTTTAAAAAATATTTTCATCATTTTTACTCATGCCATTCTTTTGAATCGACATTTATACCTTATATTTATTCATTCTTTGTTATCCATTTTACAGAGATGAGTTAGCGAAATAGCAAAACGTAAAAATAAAAATGAACGACAGGCGACATTCAAAGTCCTTTATGCGTTGCTAAGCCGTCTGAATATGGTAATGAAAACTCAAAAGTACATTCCATTTTTGTTTGAATTTTTCACTAGAGAATTTATGAACCAAGGCTTTGTGTTGGGACGCTTTTAATTTGGCGGCTTTCACTCAAAAATTGATGAATGTCTTACGGAAAATAATGAAGGATGGTTCCAGTTCATAATATTGGAAACACACTACAAAAAATATTTATTTTCTGCTTAAAGGATTTTTTTTTTTTGAGGAATATCTCACGATGCATTTTTTTTAAGGCTTTTCAGCTGGCAGGAAATAAAGAATTTGGTATAAAAATATGTAAGTCAATAAGTGAAAAAATTTGTACATATGCAGGTTAAGTTTTTAAAAGAAGAACAGATGTCTTTGACAAAAGTACAAAATTAATGATATACAATGCTTTTATACTTCCACACTTTGTATATGGATTAATAATATGGTCGCAATGTAGTAAACATATGCAAGAATCAATACAAAGACCAATGAATAAAGCACTTAAAGTAATATTTAATTCTAATAAATATACTAGAACTACAGAATTATATAGAATAACTAAAATGCTCAATCTAGAGGAATTGATCTAAACAGAAAAAATAAAAATTATATTTAGGATGAAAAATAATAAAATAAAGACAAATATTAAATTTAATTTTAACTACAACATACATAAAATAAATACAAGAGCATCAAATAATTTAACTTGCGAACAACCTAGGACCAACAGAAAAAGAAACAGTTTTTTGTATACAGCAATAAATTTTTATAATTCACTTTCTAATGATCTAAAAAATATACAAAACATGTACGTACTTAAAAAACACCTATATAAAACCGTTCTTACAGCCCGTGTGACGTGTGATATGTGATGTTATTTTATTGAATTTTTATTATACTATTGTGTTATTATATATAATATCCCCTTATACCAGCACTTTTGCTGATTGGGAATACTTTGTACTAATAAAATATGTAATAAAATGTAATATGTAATAAAATATAATATTCTCACATATTACACTATAAGGAAAAAAAAATAGTAAGATCGAAATTGAAGATGAATTTTTATTCACTTTTAATCAATTACGATACTAAACGTCATTATAACCCTGTCCGAATCCAATGGTACATAGCACTACATTTATACACAAAATGCAGCTTACATTGATCATCTGTCATACGAAGATGAGGTGATTATCCTTACCCATTTGGTGCCAGTAAAGAAACAAAAAACAACCACCTTTCTGGTTAATATTTAATATCGACCTTCCAAGGAATTGAACCCGCGACCTCAAAATATGGTAAGCAAACGCGCCAAGAGAGTAATCATTCAGTAGAAAGCACTCGTTCTGGATTCTGGTTCTAATTCACGCACAGAACTGGCGATAGAGATAATTATAAACACATCGTTTTAAAAACATCAAACCATTGTTTTAAGATGCTTAAGTTTTCACTCGCGAGTAAAACATAATAAATAAAACCAAAAAAGAAAACAATAAATAAGTATCCACCCACCCTAATTTTACCAGACCAAGTGGATTGGCACGATACGTGTGAAACGGGCCCGTACATGACAGACACAATCAACCATTTTAAGAATAAGAATAAATTAGATTGACATTAGTTAATGTCAGAAATATTATCTGCAATAAAAAAAATAAAAAAATAAAAAACTTTACAAGGAATGATTTAGATACTCCAAAACCTATAATAATTTTAGTTCTGAGCTTGTTAATGAGTACTGTCTTCGGCTGCCTAAGATCTGTTCGAAATTAACATAGAGAGTCAAATAATATTTTTTAATAGGAACTGGTCCAAGAGGAAGTATACAAAATTAAAACCGATTTTTAAACCTTATGGTACAGATAAATACATCTCACCCACAGTAAAAAAAGTTTGAACCCTTTAAGTCAACAAAAATCAGCAAATGAAATTATTAAACCTGTGTGGCCCCGTCTGTTTTTTCATAGAAAATTTGTTTTTTTTAAACAACAGAAATAAAAATTCAACACTAATATATTTCAGACCATTATTCTATTTTCTCGTTCAAAATTAGACTTCATTGTATATTTTTTATCAGGTCCGCGCATACTTTATTTTCTGCTACTATGCAACAATTTCTCTTTGCTGTGGGCGGTACAAATATATTGTCTGTACATTCCCTCAATAAAGTCCTAGATAAGCAAGGGTAGAATTTCAAATGCACTATTTGCGTTCTTGAATTGCTTTCTACACGTGTATATGAACAAAAGCAGAAACAAGCTATTGCTAACGGGTTTCTTCGGTTATACATTTATAAAAACATGCATTACCTATATAATATACAGTAATTGGTTAAAAAACTATGTTTTACGTAAAAATACAACCAATTATGTTTACTTTCAGTTCATCACTTAATTCGTATTTATTTAACAAGATGTTGATTATGATTTCATTAGATCCTTTTTTATTTATTTTATGGAACTATAACAAATTACTAGCATAGACACATGCAAAACAAACTAAGCCAGTCATTATAAATTTAAAAATTGAAGCAAAAAATATCGAATTAAAAGATAAGTTACAAAAAAATAATTTTCAACAAAAAAAATCTCTGGAACGCTTCGCGACTCTCCTAATATATTATCAATGCTTCTCGCAGTATCTGAGTAACTTGTTAAACTGTTATACATCGGTATACGTTTTCATCTTTTTAACCATTAGTCATATTTGAATATTTAATTATCATTTTTTTAATTACTGAATAAATTTAATAAAATACATATTTTTTATCTCAGTAGAATATTTCGGTTTGTTAGTGACAGTTCTTGCTTAAAATTTATGATAAATAACGTAATTTTAACCGATACCTAAATCCACGAATTCGCAGATTCTGTATTTCATTTTCGTAATTTTCTTGCAGTCGAATATTGATTTTATTTAAATACATAAATTTTTTCATTTCAACCAACTTACGTGTCCACAAAATTAACAACATCTTGACATTATTTTCTTACTCAGCATAAATTGACGAATATGAGATCTATAGAGATTTTCGCAACCTTATCTAATGTTAAATTAAATAAATCAGAAAAAATCTCATTCCAAAAGTATTCAATATATTTTTAGTGGAATATCAACATCGGAACATCAAACTCGGAAGCCAAACAAGTTAACCACTTAATAATACAGTAAATATTTAGATTATTTAGCGTACCTTGTAAAATATTTCACGGGATTAGATTGCCAAATCAACAATCTGTAATCATGTTTTTCTAACCTGCGTGAGTCAAATTTGTGGAGGTTATGGGTATAAAGATAAGTTAAAAATTTGGGGAAAAAGGGTCCCTGAAGACTTTGCAAAAGGTTTCACCACATTTATTCTAAAACTTTCGTTACATTATCGTTATTAAAAAAATTGAGTTTATTTACACAGTAAAAACATTTTAATACATATACGAGTATATACTATATTACGTAAAAAAAAATTAAGACCACTTAGGTATAAAACTACATTTTCCTAAGTTTAACGAAGAATATCAGAGTAAGCGGATTGTGGTTCTGTGGTTAGTAACGCAGATTAATGGATCAAAGGTCCGAGGTTCGCACCCCGCTATACCTCAACTTGGTTCCAATTTTATAATAGTCAGTTATTTCCAACTCGTTGGAAAAAGTGAGTTATTTACAATTCATTGAAAAAAAATCTTACCAGAAACCTGCTTGAGCAATGTAGAAAACTATATTTTATTAATTTTTTATTTTATTATTTTTTTAAGACATAAGTGCTCAAGTGCCTTTATCACACAATTTTTTTTTTTGTGTACTCTGGTCAGTTTTATTTAGTCTCTGACATGTCTCAGCCCGTCCAACGAAGTTTTTGGAAACTCAGTTAATGTGTCACGTGACCTGAAACTGAAACTACCCCTCCTTACCCTTAGCCGCGAGCAGTACATTAGCATCACGGGACCCAAATCAAAATACGAATTAAACCGTTTACGCCAGCCGTACCTCATATTTTCTTTCTCCTGGACTTCCCAGAACAGAACCCACTGTCGCCAGCACAATTTGAACTTTGATGGAGACTACACGTGCCGCCGTACTTCAAACTGATTCATGTCACTATGGACATCGGTCTTGTCTTGAGTGGTTTATGAACACTGTTATCCCTGCATTCAATTCCAATGTTACACAATAGTATTGTGATGAAAGGCAACACTCGAAGGTAGTTATCCTCTTACAGAATTGTTCCTTCCGACCATAAAGCAGATGTATTTAGATAATTGAGAAAAAAAATAAAAGTTTTCTCGGACCATTAAAAAGTTGTATTCTAGTGGATCGTATTTTTCGCAAACTATCTTAATATAAAGAAGGCTGAAATAATGAAGAAAAGACGATTCCGGATAATCTCCTTGTGTTCACCGTCTGTCTTAGTCAAGACAACGTGAGACTCCCTCGAAATAGGAATTAACGAAATTAAATAAAAAATAAAACAAACACACACACTCACACCCACACCCACCTACCCTCCCGCCCACCCGCCTTGTATGTCTCTCTCTCTCTCACACATACACACACATGTTTTAATGGTTTCGACATCCTAGTAAACAAATTAAGGCTCTAATTAGAATACAACTAAAATGTCATACAATATTTGAGTTTGTCCAAATGTTCGTAGACAAATGCAAATGCCTAGATTTTTATATTCCCTTATTAAAGGTATTCTCCATCCCTGTTGTAATTTTTTAATCTTAATGACTCCCGAGATGGTGAAATCCAGTCTTTTGTTTACAAACATTTGGACAATCTTAAATATTATAATGAAACCAACTGGTCCAAGAAGTTTAAAAAATGAAAATTTGTTTTCAGGCGTTGCCTAGTATGTGAAATAATTCAGTCAGATGAATCTCTTCACAACAATAAAGGTTTCAGCTCTTTCACTTCACTAAAATCAACAAATGGAAGAATTGAAGAAATATGGATGTTCAAACACCCATGTCCACAAAATGGTGAATGTTACAGTGTGTAATAAAGTTGCCACTTAAACCAGCCAATTACAGGTCATACGCCCTGTAAATGCCTAGACTTCCATATTCCCTTATTTAAGGTATTCTCCATCCCTGTTGTAATTTGTTAATAAATGTCATATTTTTGCTCAATAATTATTTGCCTTACTTTTTGTTTTAATATGTTTGTTGTTTTGTATTCTGTTGCCTTACTTATTACTTGTAAACAATATTTTGAGTTTATCCAAATTTTCGTAGACAAGGACTGGATTCAAGTCCCTGGGGAGCTGTCAATATTAACATATTACAACAGCAATGAAGAACATTGTAGAGAAGGTAATATAGAAATCTATGCATCCACAGGTCATAAGCCCTATAGATGACTATATTACCTTTTCTTAAATGTTCTTCATCTCTGTTGTAATATGTTAATATAATATACTTGTTTTAAACACTGAGCGACCGACAATCGAAGTTCTTTCCATATTGATAACGAATCAGAAATGATACCTGTGGCGGGCCTGTTCCTCTATTTCGGTTAAGGCTCCCTCCGCGACCTATGCACCTCCTAAAACTGTTGTACTTCCGATACATCACTTTTTGTAGTGTCCGTTTCTATAGCAACGGTATAAAATTATAATTTAAATCCTATCCAATCGGAATTCTGTGGCCTTTGTGCTATGGGACATCGAAGCCGACACGCGGCCTATGCTTAGCGCCAAACGTATGTTTACCTACGATAAGACGTGTTCTATCTGCAATGAGTCTTCCAGTGCATCCAAAGCAAGGATGTTTTATACTCACGAGTATTCACCCATTTAAATGTCAATTATCTCGGAGCCTTCACTACGAATCTCTGCCGTTTCTTTTCTTAATCTCCGTTTCGAATTTCCTTATTCGGGACTTTTTTCTGAGACCAGCGAGTCGAAAACACTCGTCCAGGGTTCTGGGTCTATTTCACACACACAACTGTATTCTTCAACCGCCTGGACACAGATTATCGTTTAAAGGTACTTAATGGGTACTTAATGGAGATGCAGGTATACCGATCTCAATTATATGTCTTCCTGCAAAAAACACCACTTGCTTACTTTAGAAGATCGCCGTCTACTGTTGGACATGGGGGTGCTTCATGACATACTCAGTGGACGCCTTGATAGTCCGGCTCTTTTGTCAGAGTTATCATTAAATGTCCCCGGCTACCGCACCCGTCACACGTCGAGCTCTCTATTTCATGTGCCAGCAGTTCGTACGAACTATGCCCAGAACTCTCCACTTATACGTTTTGCTAGTGAATATAATTTGAACTTTCCCCTTATTGATCCATTTGATTGTAAAAAAATAACATTTAAAATGCGCGTCTTAAAACATTCTTTTTTGTCTTATACTTAGTTTCAATAATAAAGTTTTATTTTATTTTATTAAATTGTATCTCTATTTCTTAATATTTTATATATATTTATATTTTCGATACCTGACACCCTCTTTCCAATATAACACCCACACACCACCCTCTCACTCACTTACACTCACACAAACACACTAGTATGTATTGTACGTGTATTTAATGTTTTTCTGTGGATATCTGTCATTGGTTTTATTCTCTGTATATGTTATTTGTTATATTTGTATTACATGTATTACTGTTGATATCCCCAATAAATAAAAAAAAAAAAAAAAAATAATAATTATTACTTGAAACACCGTGAGCCTTACTTATAAACCCGGTGTAAAGTTATGCCTGGGCATAGTGATAGAAGTTTCTGCCTCGGCAAAACTTTATATCAGCCTTATAAGTAGAGCCCTGTGTATATTAAATTAAGAATGGTGTAAACTTATAAAATAGGGCTTTGCATATTCCATTCACGTCTTGTTGGCACGGGCTAGCTTCTTACTGTATAAAATCTCATTACACATCAATTCATCTTGAAAATTCTGAGTGTTATTTAATTTTCTTTATCTCATAAACCTTTATATATCTAACCACGATTGTGGTCATATTTTTAAGGACGTCGTAATTTTATTTGTTCACGAGACATCCTTTGTAGTTGCGGGTTGGCCAAAGTTGTTAATTTGTAATCAGTTTTGATTTACATAGCACCCGTTCTTACAAAGTTAAGCCATTATTGGTTTTGTCGTGTGGCTACTAAGGAAATATCTAAATGTATTGTTTTGCATAATAGAAAGGTTGTAAATTACGACTTAATTATTAACTACTCTATTAATAACGGAAAGTGAGTTTTGAGTATTAATTTAAGGAGAATTTAAATTTTACATTATTTCTAATAGATTTATGAGTTTGAAAAGTACCGGAGCTTACAATGGTCGGGAAGGTAACACCGGTTTAAAGTTGTCTAATCCATAATTCACACGGTAATATTATTTAGTAAAGTCATCACAGTCAGTTATGATAACCATTCTTCCGGAAACGTTGAGTGGAGTACAGATGGTGAGATCTGGTGGACCAAAACAATATGTGGGTTCAGGGTGGATAGCATCTGGACACACATGAGCGTGTCTCGTCTCCTTTGGAAGTGAAAAAATATGGCCTTGACATCTGTACTATCTTATTTTCTCGAATGTCGCCTTATTTTAATAGTGTTATCAGCCAAATAGTACAATATATCCAGGAGGTATAGTTTTCCGTACTGGAAATCTCTATCATCCAAATATCCTTGAAATTTCAGAACTTTTTTGTGACAAAAGAACCTCGAACTATTTAATTTATTAGCATAATTCTTAATCAAATACTTATAATTTGAATATATTTTCACGCTTGCACTGTTGATATTATAGAGAAATAAATCATTTGTATATTTTAAATTATTAACTTTTAACAAAGCGCTGATTTGTTTACACTGCTTTATTTAATCATCAAAATAAATTATCACAAAATGACACTATTGAGATATTCATATAGTTTTATTTTAGTCTTTAAACCTCCCCCTACAGCATAATTTTGTAGCAATTTTGAACAAATCTACAACAGTCATAATATTTTGGATCTTTACAAACGATATCCATTATATGCAATAATGAGGAAGTTCAGTGGTTTTTTTATTTAATTTGTAATAGACTATTTAAATATTTATGTTTCGTATTATCAACGCTATAATTTTTTTAAGTTTATTGATTGTGAAATTACTCCGCCTGTGACGTCTAAAGTTCTCTACGGTGAGTTGTTTTGATTAATAGTTTGGCTTTCCGGTAACCGAAAATATATTAAAACACTCTGTCATTGGATGATGTCACAGAACTGCTGAAGTCTTTCAAAGTAGTTTATTTTTATAATTTTTCATACATTTTCGATAAACTTCACCATACAATTGAATGCTCTAATTTTTACCACGCTTAGGAAAACATTTCTTATATCCAATTCATACATTCCACTCTGATGCTACAAAAGCAATCGAAAACAAGCACAACTTTCGGTCAAAGGGGATTCGCCTACTTCTCCACTAAAGTGTACAACCTATTTCTATTGACCATAAGTACATTTAGTAAATACTATCATTAAGAAATAGATAATGGAAGTAGAATGCATCAAATTGATGAGAGGCCAAATGGGCAGAAAAGTGTTTTATATACAGTATTTTTGTTTGTAAGTTTTGTGTTTTAATTATGTTTGATTTGTATTTGAGATTTTTTTTTAATCGATCAGTTCACCTACGTCTTTTTAATACTTCATAAAATAAAAGTTTATTATGCAATAAAACAAAAAATACAAGTATTTAAAATGAACATTTTACAAACATAATAAAACATAATTTCTCTCACTTGCTAATAACATTTTTTTTTGTAAAATCGAATATTTTTGTACAAGTAGTTTATTGTTTTATATGGGTTTACGTAAAATGTTTCATGTGAAGTTGTAATAAATGACACATTTTTATTTTAACAGTAATAAAATCGAAAAATAAAAACACAATGTACACTTTTTGAGAAGTCAAAGAGCTGAAACCTTTTTTAATAAAGGTGAAATTCATCTGACTATATTACACCAACTTATATACATGTCAACGGCTGAATATGTGTTTTGAATTGAATAGTGGTTCTTTGAACAGTTGGTTTAATTAAGTTTTAAGTTTGTTTAAATGTTTATGGACAAGTATTGAAAGGAAAAATGGAGGTCTAGGCATTTAAAATGTGTGCTCAAAATAGTTTTAATGCTTTCACTAGATTTTTTCTGTAATGTGGATATAATTTTTAAAAAATTTGGCTTCACTACAAAAAAATGCGAAAGACCTACCCTTCTTTATCGCCATCTCATTAAATTCATATCTTAAGTTATTTATGATATATATTGATCTAAATTTCCTAAGCTCTTTTTTTTTAGTCTAAAACTTCACATATTCTAGTAGAAAGCCAATAGCAAAGTGTATTTTTGTATTCAGTATTAAAGTGCTTCTAAAGCCGTTTTTTTTGTTACATTAATCAATATCAACACACTACTTATCTCTGCCATGTTTCAGCAATGAAAAACTGTGTACGTTGAAGGCAATTTTCTAGGGAACACTTTCACACATTTGTAATGGTATCTTAGTTCCCAGATAAATATGTAATCCAGAGATAAATATTTTTCGTTTTACCACTGAAAATGATATTTTCCTAAAATAAACTCAATTTTATTTTTACAGATTGGTTTTGAAGCTACACAAACTTTCTTTTCAAGGTGGATGCACTTGAATTCAATTATTTTTTCTCCGGTGGAGTATTGAAACTGCAACCTCCGGTATGCTTTGCGAACGCAGTACAGTACACCATGAATCGGACTAAACTCGTCTCAATAGAGAAAAAAAAGGAGTTTCTCGAAAATAAAGAAGACTTAAGTTTACAGTTCATATTTAGGGATTAAGTACTATTTATCTGTGTCCAGGCGGATAAAGAATACAGTTATATATGTGAAATAGAACCAGAAACCTGGACGAATGTTTTCGACTCAATCAATGCTTTTAGGTAAAAATTATGAATTAAAAAAATGAGTTAAGATAAGTCCACTTTGTTGTTGTACTTGGCGCGTTTGTCTACCATTCAAGGA